>NC_084811.1:4382302-4682302 GCF_963583255.1 Pyrus communis | reverse complement strand
TGTTGCCTTCAGCTGTACTTTCTACCAACTGGTGCAACTGCTCTTATAGATTGTGTAATTAAGGATAGCGTTTAATTTGGACTAGCTGCTTATCAGTTTATGGTTTTGTTTTTGAGAAATGCTAAGGAGACTCTCTCAAAAGTAGGACTCTTTATGGATTCTTTGTCACCTCATTTTTGTTTACAATATTTTATAATGTTGTTCCAGGAATTGATATTAAACTGTGAGGTATCAAAAAGTCCATCAAAAGTCACTTTAAGAAAGTACCATTAACATTTCTCTTTGTTTTTTGGTATTAGCATTGAAAGATGGCTTTGGCATTGATATAGGAATTTTGTAATGGCAGGCTGTTCGGACTAGCATTGGCATTGGAATATATACTAACGTGCATTAACATTAGCATTGGGACTGGAATCATTATTGGTATTCGCATTGAATTTTGCATCAACAATTAGCATTAATTTTGCTCTTAGCAAACTCTTATAAGTTACTGTTATAAGTTTGACGGGAGGGGTTGATGAGAAATTTAGCGAGTTAGAAATTTAGTTTTTTAATTATTTTATGTTAGGGTATATTTTGGTATTTTGGGTATTAAGGTTTTCCAATAAGTATGATTTCTTTCCAATTTTCTACTAGGGTTCAAGATTGCTTTTATGTTTGTTTATGATTTCATATTTGTTTTAAATTAGTTTTTATAAATACTTTGTAATTCAGTAGAAAAACTAGCTCTTGACAAAGTGTAGTATTTTCGCTTTGTAGCCATCTAATTTGTAGTGTATTTTACAATTGGTTATTCTTTTATTATCATCCCAATATGGTACTTAATATCAAGACGAAATAAAATCACAGTGTACATAAATCTCTTCAGAAAATTAAAGATTGAATTATACAATATATATGCTTAGCAAATAGTATGGCATAAACCAACAGATCCTGTTCTAGAAAAGATAATGAGCTTTTCTCCTATACTAGCTAGCTAGGTGACCATAAGGTTTCTTTACTTGCAGCTTTGGATTTCAGCTACCACGTACAAAAGAAGAAGACAAAGACCAAAGATTAAGATATTTCTGTGAAATTACGAAGACTGTAAGATAGATCAGACCATTCCTCCTGCATCCTAAGTTTAAGAACGTAAAACTTCCCTGTTGGCTCACATGTCTTTTTCATTAGAATATGACGGTGAAGTTACACTCGTTAACACATTTTACAATGTGGATATGTTGTCAATATTTTCAATATGCATTGGAACATGAATGTTTAAACAAACATATGATAAATTGTTGGACTAATTCCTCTATGCTAATGGGAGTAGAACCCTAATCTCTTCCTCCGGAAAGCCACTTGAGAATTGTGAACAGTCTTGACCTAGATTGTAGAGGGATGAAACAAACTGTTGGACATTTTTCCCTGCAAAACGTTTTGGAAGTAGGGTAACTCCACGGATCATGTAGTTTGTTTGGTCGGTTGAGCGATTGAAGTGAGTTATGGTTCGTCACTTCATACGTACGTACGTGCTCACAGAGAGCAATTTAATTTATAGACGCATGACGTCTATAATCTTCTTCTGGATATCCAAGTTCTAGCATTTAACCTACTCAACTAAACTCCACTGAAGTTTTCAATACTTCCAACTACCAATTTTATACTATATTAACAACACACCTTCAGCAATTTAATTTATAGACGCATGACGTCTATAATCTTCTTCTGGATATCCAAGTTCTAGCATTTAACCTACTCAACTAAACTCCACCGAAGTTTTCAATACTTCCAACTACCAATTTTATACTATATTAACAACACACCCTCAGCCCTTCTAGCACTCACCAGTGTATCCAAACACTTCCTCAACAGTTTCAAGAGATTAGTGTACTTTTATTTACGAAGTTGTTATGGCTAGCTCCGGACAGCTCCTTAAGCTTGCATGTTTGGTGGTGGTGATGTTCTGCATGGTGGCTTGTGTCCCCAAGGCCGATGCAGCTATGACATGCGGTCAGGTAGTGAGTGACCTGACTCCATGCATTTCCTACGTGAGGGCCGGCGGGGCATTGGCCCCCGCTTGTTGCAACGGGGTCAGGACCCTCTTCACCCTGGCTCAAACCACCCCTGACCGCCAAAGTGTCTGCAACTGCTTGAAGCAAGCAATCAATGGCATCCCTTACACCAATACCAACGCTGGCCTTGCTGCTGGCCTTCCTGCCAAGTGTGGTGTCAACATTCCGTACAAGATCAGCCCCTCTACTGACTGCAAAAGGTCTTATAAATTAATTATACTCATTTTAACAAAAATTTTAGTTTTCAGTGTTTAGCAAATCAAACGAAATTTAAAATTTTCACAAAAGCACTTAGCTTTCCTTGGTTTTTAGTTTTCACCTTTCTGAAAAATATTGCCAAAAAAACCGTTATAATTATCAAACAGTTCTTAAATTAACTTTTCTTTTCTTAAATCGTAATTAACTGAACTTCTGTTTTCTTGTTGCAGTGTGAAGTGATCAGAGCTTTGTGAAGAATATGTAGTGACGTAAGAATAAAGTAACCTGGTGCTTTAAGGATTTTCTGTGCTCTGTTGGTTTCAGTAGCCTTTACTTCTAGTTGTTAAGTCATCTGCTTGGTCTTAATAACTTTCTAGGTTGTTATTTATTTTAATATGTGTTCTAAATGGTGGTTGATTGGGCCTGTGTTTAGTCAGCTTCCCAGTTGGGTTATGTAATGTTAATGTTTAATTTTGAGAAATTTTTTATTGTGACAGGAACATGGGTGTGGTACATCACGTGTTTTTATATAAGTGGTGGAAAACTGTGTTTTTTAATTTATTAACTTTTTAGCACATATATTTCACCATTGATATAATGACACGTGGTATATCAATCTGTATCCCAATCACATTGAAAAATTTATCTTTAATTATTATTTTTTATCAAATCTCTTTAATTATTAATTATATATCTTACTTCTAGGCATCTATGCCAGTTCAGTATTCTTCTTTTAACTTAAATTATATATTTTTATTTTTTCTGTTACAACTTAAGTTAAATTTCAACGCAAAATCCTAAGACCATTTCCAACCCTTTGAGAATAAAGCTATAAAATTTAAGCCAGAAAATTTTAAGCCATAACTCAGAAATTGCTTTTCTCCTCCAACCCTTATGACTTAAAATTTTAGCCTGAAATTATTGAATAATGATTTTAACCTTTTTTTTTCGGTAACTTTTTTGAAAATAAAATTTATGTAGATTATCTTAATTTATTTTTATGAACATTTTAATCTAAAAATATTTAAATTGCGATAGGTAATTAAAAATCATACAAATACATAGGTATTTATAAAGTTTTAAGTTAAATTTGATTTAAATAATTTTCTTAAATTATTTTAGACGTTAGATTTAATTTTTGACCGTCAAATCTTTTTTTTACCATTAGACTTGATCTCATTTGATCACAGCCGTTAGACTATAAGTAATAAACAAAAAAAGTTTCAAATTTAGCAGTTTGGTGGATCCAAAATAATTTAAGTCAAACTTAAATCATGACGGAAATCTAGCACAGAAATATATTTTCTTCCTAGGGCTTATTTTAGCTCAATGATTGGAGATAGTTTGGGAGAGGTTTAAAGCTTATATTTTAAGTTGGAGATTGTCTAAATATAACAATTAAAATGGCTACGTTCCTAGTCCGTAAGGAAAATATGCCACTTCAGTTATATGACACTAACTAACAAACTTTTTTTCTTCTTCTTCTAAGTTCTTTATGTAACAATTAATAATGTGGAAGTAGCTTATAGTATTAGTTCATAACTATAAGTACGTAATTCGCTACTCATTTATTTTGTAGACAAAGTTTTGAAAACTAAATTTAGTCTCTCTAGCATTATTCTTTGTTAGAAGCATTTGTTGTATTTGAATTCTGACATTAATGTTGGATTTCAGTTCAAACATATATTAATCTTAAAATGATCCTACAAATTTACAAAACAATAGGAATGTCATTAGGGTCTAATACCATGATCGCATGAAATCACATATAATTAGCTTGGTAACAGTTGTGCCTTAAAGGGCAAGTAAATGCATTAACGTCTTGATATTATTCACCAAAACTGATAACATATCGTATGGCTATGATTGAGGGATTTGATTCTCTTTAATGGACAGAAGTCAAAACCCTAACAGATATATAATCCTAGTAGTCCCCGCAAACCCCAGATTAATAACATGTAGACTTCCCATTGAGTGAGTTGATAAGGGTGGGTGCTTTGTAGAATACTACAGTAATAACTGAAATGTAACATAATCCAAGTGGCATTTATGGAGTGGTTATCTTAGAGATGAGGTGGTTAGGTTGGAATCCGGATCCTTGCCGGATTCTCTTTGTAAAGGTCCCAAGGATCCGTGAATTATATATATTCATTGTACATCGTACGGTCAGAAATTATTTTAAATATTTTTATTTAAAATTAAATACAAACAGTACCTAATAAAAACTGATCATATGATATAAGATGAATATATACAATTTACGGATCCTCAAAATCTTCACCAAAATGATCCGGAGATGATCATGTTGGGTTAGGTTGTAATAAGGAGAGCCGTAGAAGATTGATATATACTGTAGTAATTGTCCAAAACTTATTCATTCAATACTATCAGACTTTTCTTCTTCCGCTGCCAAGTTCAACATTTTCTGAGTGTTCTTGATTCTTCGATCTTCATTTTCTGAGATTTCAATCTTTCATTCCAATTTAGTTAACATATAGGTGTTCTAAGTTGCTTCTCGCAGACTTTGAATTCTTCACATCGACTTCAATGGCTACTGGAAGGTCAGGTCAGTGAATATTCACCAGGTTTTGTGTTTTGGTCAATCAACCATCTGAGGCCATCAACATTCACACCTAGACTCGAGGTTTCCAGTTCGATTTCTCTACTTCCACCATCGCTTGTATCATAAAGTGATCCTAGTAATTCAGATTGCAAAAATTTTACAATTCTAACACTATTCGACTAGTAAATATAGAGAAACTGACAGCTCCTTTATGTTATGTATATATCTAGCTGTGTGTCTGGTCCACCGTTACCATAATGGCTATATAAAGGAGAAAGACAAGAAGTTCAATGCTATATGGAA
Organism: Pyrus communis; assembly: GCF_963583255.1. NCBI lineage: Eukaryota > Viridiplantae > Streptophyta > Magnoliopsida > Rosales > Rosaceae > Pyrus > Pyrus communis. Next base: position 4,677,184 of record NC_084811.1, on the reverse strand, counting down.
TCTTAAAGTAAAGAGTACTAAATGAACCTGCCAGATAAAGAAGAGACTTACCTTATTACCTACATTCAAAATGTCATTGTGTCAGTATTTTAAAGTATTAACACACTGCCATGTGTTATGTGTTTTAACGTTGCATTATTAGTTTGGAACAGAAATACCGTAACAATAGCACCCAATGTAACCGTGTAAGTCATTTCCCAGATTAGACACTTTCCCAATCAATTTACTTGTATACTATGCATAAATAGAATCTTGATCGACCAAAGTCAAGAGAAAGTTCATGTAAACCCCATCCTCACCCAGATGCATTGATTAAATTGAATACATCTTTCTTAGTTTATCTGTGCAAAATCTACATCTCAAAACACCAAAACAGAAATGCAGCACAAGATAGCAGTAATTAGTTCAATCTCTAAATTATGTACCCCAACTTAGGATTAATCTTGTCTGATAGAAAGACTAATCCATGCCATTCATGTGAATGTAAATTTTCGTCTTCTTCTCCTTTGACGAAAATGCACATGCAAAATAATAACACCTAAGATTAAAACCAAAAGCCTCACGCGTTCACGATGATTTGGGGGGGGGGGGGCTTTGGCTGAAGAATCTCTGATGCCAAAGTTAGAATTTGAGAGAGAAAGTATTTAAGAATTTTTGGGGAGAGAATGGCCTAGCAATTTAGTGGGAAAACACTCTATAGGGGAGTGACCTGCCCTATTTGGAGAATAGGGGCTAGCAACATATGGTCAAATTGTGAGTGTAATTGCAAGATATTATGTGAAATAATATTTTGCAGTTAACTTAGCAATTAATCCCAAATTGAATAGGAAAATTGGAAGTTACCTTTTGAGTGAAGATTTGATGAGGAGTGATGAGAGGGTTTTAAATAAATACCATTTTGATCACCTTTGACTCTTCCTTGATTGAGCCGTTATTGTTCGTTGCATGCACGTGGGAATCCTGGTGTGCTTCAAGGGTAATTTTGTCCTTTTTACCCAAAAGTACACAGGTCGCCTCCATAATTTTCTTGATTATTTTTTGCTCCATAAATGCCCACACACCTGTTGGGATGCTTGTAGGAAAGGGCAGCAGGTGCAGAGATCTCAAACAGGGCAGCACCTGTTGGGATGCTTATGTGGTCTTCTCGCACTTAAAAGCAATTAGTTTATCCTCTTGCACTGGAGAGCAGATCCAGATGGGTGTCGAGGAATTAGTTTACCCTCTCGCACTCTAGAGCAATTAGTTTATCATCTCGTACTAGAGAGCAGACTTAGATGGGTGTCAGGGAATTAGTTTACCCTCTCGCACTAGAGAGCAATTAGTTTATCTTCTCACACTGGAAAGCAGATTTAGATGGGTGTCAAGGAATTAGTTTACCCTCTCGCACTAGAGAGCAATTAGTTTATCTTCTCGCACTGAAAATCAAACCCATATGGGTGTCCGGAAATTGGTTTACCCTCTCACACTAGAGAGCAATTAGTTTACCCTCTCGCACTAGAGAGTTTACCCAGATGGGTGTTAGGGAATTAATTTACCCTCTCGCATTGAAGAGCATGGAAATTGTTGTTGTGAGCGCAACTGAAGAAAACTAGACTACTAGAAAACTGAAATAATCCTCAGCCTGTGACGTCTTGTTCGGCGATCTGCTTTAGACTTCGAACTGCTTGTGGAGCTCGCATAAAAGTGTACGTGGGAAGCGCAGTGAGCTGGTCCTAGACTTTCTTCAAGTATTGTGTCATCGTTAGATGTTTCGTCATGTGCCCTTTTGAGGCTTGGTTGGTGATCAACTGAGAATCTGAATGGATTGTAAGGTTCTTCATTGCTAAGTCTTTCGCTAGCAGGGGTGCTAATAAAGGCTTGTCTTCTGCTCCGTCATTTGATGCTTTGAAGTTTAGAGTGTCATAGGTTTGGTTGGCACAATTTGGAGCCGTGGTGCAAGATCGGCACAGTTAGGAGACATGGTGACAGATCAAAAGCTGCCGAGAGCCATGGAGCAAGTAGTCACTGTTGTGAGTGTAGAGATATGGCTGGGTTCCCCAGTTTTTGGTAGTTGGGTTGGTGTGTCTTTCTGGTACTCGTTTTCCCCCGACGTGCCATTAGGCTGAGTTACTGCGTTTGTCAAAACATAAGTAATTTTTTTATTTGACAATCTATATAGAATAGTCCCGTCTGCTCGATCCTATCAATGAAAATTCACCCGCTTATGTTGGTCATGTCTCGTTAGAGTGCCTCGTCAGTAGCTTCATTGCGCTAGAAATAACGCAATTGTTCGATCAGAAGCCTCTTAATTTTTTCTTGAATTTTCCTCTAGTAAGGCAGCAAAGCTTCCGACTACCCTCGGTCGTGACCTGTTGGTCTAGGCTTCTCTTTCATATGTTTGGCTCGTCTATGTCGCGGCTGCAGTGCATGTGGTACGTTTCTAGCAGATGAGTGAATTACTCACAGGCTGCCAGTTGAACTTAAGCCGGATTAAGTGATTGATTCTCTTCATCCATCGTGTTGCCTACTCTCATGTGAGGTGAATGATGCTCTTTGTGGGCCTAGCCACGAATGAACACTTCGCCTGGAAGGTTATTCATGTTGATTATCGGAGTGTGGCCCCAACCGTGAATGTATGCTCTTCTGTGGGCCTAACAGAGAGTGTACACTCTTCTGCGCACTAAGATGAGAGTATACTTATCTCAAGGGCCCAATCGGAGGTGTACACTGCCAGAACGCTCGGTTAGTGACTGGTCTAGTGACTGCTTGCTGGGACGCTGCTAGAGAGGTTTGTAGTCTGCCCTTGTCCTACTTCAGGACACCTCGTCTAGGGCACGCTACATCTCAGTATGCTACAAGAGCTGATTCACCAAGGTAATCTACTGCGTGATGACACTTGTCAACTCTATGACTTGTCGAGACAAGTGTTGTTCGACATTTGGGGTGTAAGAGCTTGGACGATATACATCTTCTTGAGTAGTGGAAGTGTAATAGACTCCAGTCGCAACATTTGAGTTGGGATATAATCTACAGAGAAATGGGGTGAAAATACCCTCGGTTCAATAGTCGATCCAGAATCTGAAGACGAGACGGTTGAACCAGTTTTGGACCGATTGGGATTGCTTGGTAGGCCACAAGAGTGGGTTCGCGAAAACTGGTCGGGTCGCAGGAGCGGGTCGACCGTTATCGTAGGTTGGGCCACGGAAGCTCGCATGCGCTGGGTTCATCTCTCCTCAATGCAGCTGAGGCCGGCTGCTGTACGGCGCGTGCTTGAGCTTGGCACTGCTCTATAACGTGGGCCTGGGCTTGCTCCTAGGCCTGGGTTGCCGAAGTGGCAGCAAATTGGGCTGCCTCCAGGGCTTGGCCCTCTTGGGCCGTGGCCTGATGGTTCCATTGCCATGGAGCTGGCCTATTCCCCACTACCACGGTGGTCCCCATGGCAACCATGGTGGTGGTGTTCCGTGGTGGCAAAGTTGTTCCTCTTGCCATCGTGTTGAGCCTTGTGGATCATCGTGGTAGGGCTATGTCTCATCCTTCATCATTTGATCCGGATCTTTGAGCGTAGAAAGTTCCGTTGGTCGTGGTTTTCAAATTTTTCGTCATTGTATTTTTCCCTTACCTCTATTCAAAGAATTTAAAAAGAAAAATTTCTAGGAGTAAGAAAGTATGAAAAATTACGAAATAAGAAACTTTGAATGCGAAAGTCTTCTTCAAGCGTGTGAATCAAACTCTTAATGAAAGCACCAATTTGTGGATCTAAATTTTCATCATCTTCTCCTTTGAAGAAAATGCACCTGCAAAATAATAACACCTAAGATTAAAGCCAAAAGCCTCACGCGCCCACGATGAACCGGGGGGGGGGGGGGGGGGGGGGCTGAAGAATCTCTGATGCCAAAGTTAGAATTTGAGAGAGAAAGTGTTTATGAATTTTTTGGGAGAGAATGGCCTAGCATTTTAGTGGGAAAACATGACTATTTATAGGGGAGTGATTGGCCCTATTTGGAGAGTAAGGGCTGGCCACATATGGTCAAATTGTGAGTGTAATTGCAAGATATTATGTGAAATAATATCTTGCAATTAACTTGACAATTAATCCCAATTTGAATAGAAAAATTGGGAGTTACCTTTTGAGTGAGGATTTGATGAGGAGTGATGAGAAGGTTTTGAATAAATACCATTTTGATCACCTTTGAGTCTTCCTTGATTGAGTCGTAATTGTCTATTGCATGCATGTGGGAATCCCGATGTTCCTCGAGGGTAATTTTGTCCTTTTTACCCAAAAGTACACATGTCGCCTCCATAATTTTCATGATTATTTTTTGTTCCACAATCCAAACATAATATACAAACAGATACTGAAATTTTGACAAGTAGTATACAGTTAATATATTCAACTGTGACCAATATTTGGCATATGATACACATCAATCACAAATGATTATGAATTCTCTCTCATTTTATATAGCTCTTGAAAGAACATGAGAATTTGATTCCTAAAATGCTCATTTTGCGACCAAACAAAATCATAATTGCGTTTTTTCTTTTACATGACAAAAAAGAAATTTAAACTTGAATGGAAGGAAGTGTATATAGTGAAGAAGTCAGGATTCTACTATAAAACCAATTGGCAATATAGAAACTAGTCCGACTTACTTATAAATCCATGCAAGTTTCTTACTCTCATCAATGTCTGATTCATTCTTAATGCGCCCCCATACTTGTGCCGAATTCTCAAGTCTAACGTGTTGACAACACAACGGTGACGTGGAGCACGTGTGGCCGTTTGGCTTCACACATAGGACAACCTGCTTTGATACCATCAAGAAAGTTGGGGTTCCACTTTAAAATCAATTGGCAATAAAGGGAGTAACCCAACTTAATTATAAGCTCATACAAGGTTCCTTCTCCTATCAATATGGAATTCATTTTCAACATACAATGGTCTAACTAACTGACCTAACATATGTTTGTGGAACATGAGATTAGGGCCCAACTATCATTACCTAAGCCCAAGACCTACAGTGGTAGGCCCAAATCAGTTACAATGTTAGTTAGGCTAAAGTGGAGATGAGTAGGGTTTTTGTCAAATTTGGTTCCTAGTTTGCTGAGTGGTGAGGTTCCCATAACTTGAGCTTTACTGCTTTTCTACTTTAGTTGTTTCAACTGCCAACTACTTCTCATTCCCTTCCCCACCTAACCCTAACAAACAAGATTAAATGATGGATGGTAATGAAGTGGTTCAAATCTTCATTTTACATCAACCCATCAAATGCACTTTCAAATCTCACCACTCATTAACCTAATGAAAGAGAGAGAGAGAGACGCGCACAAATTTCCCATAGGGCCCACCATGAGAGACAGAAGCTACACCTGACATAACAAGGCCCATCAAATGTGTCCCTGTTCATCACGGGCTAGGCCCCACCCCCACTCTGCCCCTGCATCCATATTTGTTAGGTGTTAGTCGAGCGAGCGATTAGGCCAAGCCCCACCCCCACTCTGCCCCTTCTTCACTAACCTACAATACATCGTATGACACAAGGACCTCACAAAATACAACGATAAATAATTTTTTTTTTTTTACATGACGTTATATTAATGATCAAGGTTCTAAAAGATGTTAGGTGTTAGTCGGGTGAGCGATTGGAGTTTAACACCTAGGCGAATAGGTAGGGGACTAGGCCGACTAGACGGATTTAAATAAATTTGTTATATATCATATAAATAAGTGTCTATTTATATTTAAAAATACATAATTTCATTGCAATACATAAATTGCAAATAGAATAATATATAGATTAGAACAGATTAGAACATAATAAAAACATGAGAACAATCATATAATATGTGTTCATCTAAGTATTTCATAAGTCTCTTTCAATTTATTAAAAAATAAAATGTAAAATAAAAATTATCTATTTTATGTATAAGTGAGAGTAGCAACATCGGCGGGTCTAGGTGATCTAGGCGGGCGCCAAGCAGGTCTAGGAGCCCTGTCTTAATTGTTAAACACCTAAAGATTAACTGGGGCGGTAACCAACCACCAAATGCCTAGACAGAACCTAAACGGCACTAGGCATAAATTTTTAAAACTATGTTAATGATACATAATGCCTCAATAGTGGTCTACTCATTTTGTATAAATTTTTATCTTTATAATACGTACTCGTAGTCATATAATATAACAATGCGGTCTGTCACATCTGTGAATTATTTACATGCAGAAAACAAAAAAAGAAAAACTAGTTATATATACAAGGGAGCATGTTACCGACAAACGATTCAAATACAGCACGCAATGGTTGAGTGTAATCTTGTAGTTAAGGTTTGAATATAGAGGTTATGAATTCTTGTGGTTAAGAGACCCTTTTGTTATGTACAATTAACAATTCTAAACTTTTACCATTGTGGACGAAACTTGTTTTAAGTCTTATAAATTGTTGCAGACATGTTGGTGAAGTGTAGGGTATAGAGAAAATGTAGCCAAATCACATGGAGGTGTTGAGTGTTGATTGGGTATCGAACAGTGTTACAATACCAACTTTACGTCTTCGCAATTGCACAGTAAGTAACTTGTTTTTACTAAAGGAATATTACATCAACAACCTCACCAATATTACAGCTGCTACTATATATAGTAACTATCTAGCTTACTCTTTAAGCTTCCCTGTAACAATCTTCTAACCACCTTAACAACTCAATCTGATCTAGTGATTTCATCATCACAACCCTACATCTGTCACACTAAGATGCTGCATTTGGCATTCTAATAGTACTCTAACAATACTCCTCCCTTGAAAACCTATTAATACAAAAGACAAGAACAAGTACAATTGTGGTAATAGCCATCAGAAATTGACAACTTCTGGGAATTTGGTCTTCAAGTCTGCATAAGACTCCCAAGTAGCATCCTTTGGTGAATGGTTTTGCCAATGCACCAGCACTTTAGTGACAGCCCCTTGACCCTTTTTAACCATTCTCATCTCCAAAATTGCAACCGGAACATCCTGCAGAATTCCAGCTTCAGTGATGACAGGTAAGGGCATCGTGGGAAGGACTTGGTTACCCAAACGCTTTTTCAAGCAAGATACATGAAAAACTGGATGCAATTTAGAACTGTCAGGTAACTTCAATTTGTATGTTATTGTCCCAATTTTTGCCAAATTCTCAAAGGGTCCATAGAAGCGAGGCTACAACTTATGGAATGAATGAGAAGCTACAGAGTTGTGCAAATAAGGCACTAGTCGCAAATAAACCCAATCACCTACCTCAAAACTCCTTTCTTTTCTCTTTTTATTATATTGGACCTTCATTCGACACTGAGCTGCTTCCAAATTAGATTTGAGTAGGGACAACATCTTGTTTCTCTCCACCAAACATTGCTTTACAGATTCCACCTTTGTAGTACCAGGTTCATAAGAGGGAATAATTGGAGGGGGTTGACCATACACAATCTCATAAGGTGTCAGCTTAGTAGTAGTATGATAACTAGTATTAAAACTCCATTCAACCCAAGATAGCCACATAACCCATTTCTTTGGTTGCAAACTGCAAAAGTACCTGAGATATGTTTCTAGACATCGATTCATCACTTTGGTTTGGCCATCTGTTTCAGGGTGATACCCTGAACTGTAACATAATGCAGATCTTTGTAATGTGAAGAACTCTTTCCAGAACTTACTCAAGATAATAGGATCTCGATCACTAATTATAGAAGTAGGCATGCCATGTAGCTTGAAAATGTTGTCAACAAAGAGTTAAGCAATCATTGAAGCTAAGAAGGGATAAGCTAAAGCCAACAAATGTGCATATTTCGACAATTGATCCACTACTACCCAAATCACTGTTTTGCCTCTACAAGGAGGGAGACCGACTATGAAATCCATAGAAATATTTGTCCATACTTTCGATGGAATTGGTAATGGTTGTAAAAACCCAGAAGGAGAGAGTGTCTCATATTTGTGTTGTTGACAGATCGTACAAGTAGCAACCATATCTTTCACATCCTTTTTTCATGCCTTCCCGAAAAATGTTCTTGAAATCCTTTTGTAAGTTTTGAGAAAACCTTCATGGGCTACAGTAGGGGTGGCGTAAAAGGTGTTGCCGTTAAGAGTGAAAGTTACCAGAGTAAAGGTCGTCGTGGGCGTCAGCTTCCGAAGGGTGGTGTAATGTTATGATTCCACATCGGCTACACAAGAAATTGTGTAGTGGTACTTAAGTACAAGGGGTCCTCCCACTTATTAAGCTAATCTTTTGGGTTGGGTTCTTCTCTTGGGCTTAAGTCCTAACATTGGTATCAAAGCTTAGGTTCCCGATGCTGCGGAATGGGTGACCTGGAAAGGGCTACCTTAACAAGGTAGCGCAGAAGGTGTCATCGTTAAGAGTGAAAGCCACTAGAGTAAAGGACGCCATGGGCACCGGCTTCCAAAGGGTGGTGTAATGTTATGATCCCACATCGGCTACACAAGAAATTGTGTAGTGGTACTTTAAGTACAAGGGGTCATCCCACCTATCAGGCTAGTCTTTTGGGTTGGGCTCTTCCTTTGGGCTTGAGTCTTAACAAACATGATTCTCTTCTCTCTTAATTTCTCTCCAGTTCTATACCCTCCTATTTAAACGGTAATGATTAAGTCACATCAACATTTTGTTTTGAATTTTTCTTATAAAGAGAAGAACAAAAAGAAAAGTGTGAGGAAAGAGAAGGAAAGAGGATGGTAATAAAACAGGAGAAAATTCTACTCCGTTGAACTCAAATGCGTATTTGACACAACCATAACAATTCTGAAGTGATATATAGAACAAGAGGAATCGAACTAAGAACTTCAGGTGCATGAAATAAATTCTCTTAACTAATTAGTTACAAAATCTTGCAAAAGAGACATTTTATCAATAATGCGAAAATTGGCTCACTATGATGTCTTTAAAAAAAATTAAAAAAAAAGATCCAAGAGAATCGAAGATAAGGTGAAACAACGTGAAACGTAATTGCTCAAGTGGATAGATTTTTCATGATTTTCTTAGTATTTTGGTATGCATACTTAAACGTAACCCTATCTACTATAAGTAGGATTTTAGAGGGTTGTGGGAGAAGAGCTAATTAAGTTGAGAGATATTAAGGCATCAAAGGGTTCGATTTAGAGTTATAGGGTGTGAAGGAGATTAATTACCAAGGTTTTTATGGTAGTTTTGTTGTAAACTCAGGTTATTCCTATTTTGCCATTTTCGGGTATGGCAAAATTTTAATGTTATAATTTCTTTTATTGGCTTCGGGTATATCTTTAAAGGACTGCATAATAATTTAATTATTTCGAAGGGTCTTGTCCTTGATCAATATGAATGGCTTCTTGTGTCTCGTGTCACCTGCTGGTTCATTTAGCATTGGCGTAGCAAAAACAATTTTTAGCGTGATTTTGTCTTCCCAAGCGATCCTAAAGTTATTATTCTTTCTTATTGTTGTGAATGGTTGCAAGCTAATATTATTACCTCTTATAGCTACTTAGACGGCTTAATGATATTTTTTTTATTTATAAATGAGAGGTCTTAGATTCGATTATTGCCAAAGGCGAATTTAAACCACATGATTGTTAACACATTGTGAGGCTAAGTCCATTTCCCTCCCCTTACTATAGATAATATCGTTTGTTAAAAAAAGATATTATTACCTCTCATAAGACATCCATAGCCCTTGCTTTTATTCATAAAGAACTATCTCCAAAAGGGTGGTTTAAACTCTTTGTGGATGGTAGAAGAAAACGCCCTCTTAAATTCATTAGAGCATGTGGTGTTATTAAGAACTTATTTTGAGCTTGGCATGTTGGGTTTTGTATTAATATTGGCGTGGAGATTCTCAACGCTGAAATTTGGGGCTAAGCGTCTTTGTTGGAGTCTAATTTCATAATTGATGTCCAACAGATATCACATAGTGCCACTTATAATAATCCTCTTAGTGATTCAAGCTTGTCGTGAGATGTTACATTGTGACTAGGAATTCGACATATTTATTGTAAGACAAATTTTGTACTGATGAGTTGGCCAACCTGAGCCTCTCTCGTATTTTGAGCAAATTTCGTCTTCTTATAAGTTGTTATGATTATTTGATATTTTTTAAATCTCTTGTGCAACGTTATTGGTAGCTTTTTTGTTGTCGAGCTTAGGGCTGGGCACGGGCCGGGCCGGGCCCAATTTTGAAGGGACCGGACCGGACCTAAGTTCAAAGGGAACGGGACGGGCCGGGCCGGGGATTACATTTTTTAATATAAGAACCGAACATTACCCGGCCCGGTTGAAACGGGCCGGTTCGGGCCGGGTCCACGGGTCCCTTTTTTTTTTTTTTTTTTTTTTGTTTGAAAGAAAAAAAAAATTGTACAGAACTACAGATTCACCAACACCAGGTGGTAAAGTCAGGTGGTAAAGTCAGATCACGATCACGATCAGTAAGATATCCAACTTTAAGATATGGTAAAGGAAGCTGTGAAGATTAGAAATTATCATGTCAGCAAACCAAAAATATAATCTCTCAACCAACGAGATTAAGCAGACATCAAGTTATGACCACTGAAAGAATTAGGAAAATTAAGTCTCTCTCACTGAAGGGATATCCTTTTCTCCATATAAATATCAAATCAAATTGGTTGAGAAAGAAAACTATGGGAACCTTACATTGTAATTTGGTTTCAAAGCATGAGCAGCTGCAATGTAGATAGCCGATTGACTATACAACTCATTAGGTGAAACTTCTTTGGGGTGTCCAGATCCCCCAGTTCTTAGTGTGTCCTCAGCCAATCCGTACTGCAAGTAAGAAAAAGACCAAGGTTTGGTAATTCAAGTTACGGGGGATTATTAGATAAGAGAACCAGTGGTTTCTTGTTATCCACTATAGAGGAAACTGAGAGTCCATTTAAATTATGAATGGAGTATCACATTATCCTAAAATTATTAAGATAAGTAACAAACTAACCAATACGGTTCCAAGATTGTAAATTGCTCGATGGAAATCAAACTGCAACTGAATAGCTGCGTAAAAAGCAATAAAAGGAAAGGGTGATGGCAGAGGTGTGCCAGAAGAACAGAAATCTTGTTAAGAAGTTCACAATGACATGGTAATAGAATAAAAGGCTGAGAGGGAGTAGAGATAGATACGTCAGGATTTAACCGCATGTGTAGCACAGAAATGTTTAGACCAATATTTAAAAATTAAACTGAAAGCAATAATTGAAGAACATCAGTATCCCACAAAACAAGTAGCACAAAAGCTCATATTCAAAGGGAAAAAGAAGACAAACATTACCAATATGAAGTTCACAAATAACAGTACATCAATATGAAAGAGTATGAACCTGAATGACATAATTGCCATACTGATCTTGTGCCAACATGCTAACAGCTCCTAGAATCTCATCCATAACTTTACTCTCTGTATTCTCATCTTTGCAGTGCTCAAGAACTCTCTGCCAAATGAAAATATTATTGAATATTACACATTAGTTCTTTGTTGAAAAGAATTACCAGATCAAAGAACAAAAAGAAAAGAAAGTATGAAGTATCTCTACCTGTATCACACGACACCCATATGGATGGGTTGAAAGGGTCACGACTTGATCAAAAAATGTTAACACAATAAAACGAATGGCCTCTTCAGGGACACATTCAATACACTTCTGGATGACATGGTTCCCATTCTGATCACGTACGCAGCGCATGACATGACCGTCAAGTTCTTCAACCATTTTGATCTTTTGGTCCAGATCAACAACTTCTATTGCCTGAACATGATAACAGTACATTACTGCTAGAACGTACCATAGCAAGCCTTGGATAAACACATGAATCTTAGTTACTAGCATTAACATCAATCAGATCATGTGCGTTGGTATGTAGTTATTATCAAGCCTCCCTTGCTGAACAAAAGCATAATAATGGAAACAAAAAATAATATTCTGGTTTCCCATCCACATTTACTTGAAAGGTAACCCTCTACTTGAAACAAAAAATTACAAATACGAGGAGAAATACTATAGCTGCTGATGCAGATCCATGAATCACATCCTCCTGCCTAGACCGACAACTTACCAGAGACCAAAAATTATGTTACAGATTGACCAGTTTGCACAACATAATCAATAAGCAAAAACTAATCCCATATTCAAAATCAACAACGTGGTTCAAAATCCACGATTTCCTAAATCACGCTTCACCAAAATCAATCATCAAAAGTGATTAACTCGTAACTATACATCAAGAGAACATATATACATATGTCTGTGTGTGTGTGTGTATATAATGTATGTATATATAACTTTTGTTTTTACCTGTACATGACAATGTCCAGTCCATGAAGCTGCTTCTTGCAAAGATAACAACAACTGAGAAAATCGGAAGCCCAAAACTCTCTTCCCACTTCACCAATACTCCATGGAGAAGTAGAGAACACCCCAGGGGCCACCACCATACCAGCATTAGGATCATCCACAACCCAACTCAGCTTATCATCGAAATAAACCCGCTTCGATGTCAAATTGTTTCCGAAATGCGAAATCACACACGTATAGCTCTCAGACAATTCATCCACCACAGCCCCAGCCCTCTCCTCGCAAAACCCACCTCTGAAATTAGCTGCAGAGACTATGGGGATTGGGCTCGACCTTGGTGACTCTCACATCAGAGACGGACTTCAGAGTTCAGAGTTCAGAGACGGAGAGGTCGAGATCAGAGACGGAGAGGCCGTCGAGGTCGATCGAGAGACTGCAAAGACTCTCACATCTCACGGAATCAATTAGGGTAAAACCAACGGTCATGATTGGAAGGTATGTTTATTTTCAATCTGGGCCGTCCATTTCAATTACAAACGGGCCGGTTCGGGGCCCCGTTTTTCTATAAATCTGGAACCGGCCCGACCCTAAAATGCCATTACCTAGGCCCGCCCCGCCCCGTTTCCCCTATTTAAAAACAGGACCCGCCCCGACCCGCCTATACCCGCCCCTACCCGCGGGCCCAGGACCCGTTTGCCCAACCCTAGTCGAGCTATTAGCCCCCTTGTTTAGCCAAACAAAAAAATTGTTCCTATTTTACTAATTAATGAAATTCTTGTGTATTGGTTACTTTTGGCTGTGGTTATTTTTTTCTTTAAAAAGAAAAACAAGTTAAAAAAAGAGAAGCGGAGAATCTAATACCATGGACCTAAGAGGATATGTTTGTGTCCAAAAGAATTATATATGATAACATTTCAAGCATACATATCTAGGTGATGGTGGAAATTCCACATTAGATATTTGCAGAAACTAGGTGATGCAAGTAATCACCATCTTTTAGGTTAAAGTAACCTTTGAAAAATAGGCTGAAACGAATAGTGGTTCATATACCCATCCAAAACGATAACAACATCAGTTCAAATGCGTGACCAGAAGTATCCTTTGCAGGCAGAAAAGGAGGGAAAAGGCAGACAGATTTTATTTTTTTATGATTTTCTTTTCTTTTTTCTGCCCTTTTTTTCTATAAATATATATCAGTACTTATCCATCTGTACCCTATGATGTCAAAAGTAACGTAAAACCGAATGGGATTTTAGCAACAAAATTTTCCACCATGCCTGAATCTGCATCTAAGAACAAGATCATGCATCCAACAGTTCGTCATTGGCTGAAGCCACATAGGAATTACTTGGCTCTATTTACAGCTGCACAACATGTGACTAAGATCAGATTAGGTAAAGTAATCCAGGGTTTATTAAATCCTTAATCATGATTACGTAGCCAAAGATGTGATAAAGTTCCTCACTTTTCGCCCAACTTTATACCCTTCCATTAGTATTGAACGCGCATCTCCATACACCACTTGACTTGACCCCCTTGAAACCCTACAAACTGCTGGATAGGCATTTTGCACATCCCCATACCCATACCCTTTATTTTCCATACAAAAAGAAGGGAATGCAAACCCAACAGCTTCCCAACAGGTCTTCATACTATTCTCGCTCAAAATCACTTAACTGCATAGTTCTGATGGGATCCGGTGAGTTGGTGTGATTGCTTCCGTTCCTGTACTCTGAGCTGGGTGTGTCACCTTTCTTATGTGCATAATTGAGAGAAGAATTCTGGTCCTTTTTTACTCTTCTCTGGGCTCTTGACAAGTATGAGTTTTAGTGACGAATCCGTAAGTCCGTCAAGCTGTTCTTCGATCCACTCAGCCAGGAGGCCCAGGACCAGCTAAAAAAGGGTTCTCTGATTCGGATAACATCCACTCACATAAACAAAAGAAAAATATGCTCTTTCCATGTCCTTTTCTAGCTGGAATCTTCACAACAGTTCTGTGACTTAAACAACAACAAAAACCCTTTCCTGTTCTTCCCAAAAATCCCTCCACTTCCTCTGGTCTTTTTACTTTCTTCCATTTCTTCAACCATGCATCGACATCTCCTCGGAACAGCGCTGAACACGGCGGTGCGGTCGTCCAATGGGAACAGAACGGCCGATTCTTACATTAACGAGGCCAACTTCGACACCAACATGGTGATCATATTGGCGGCCTTGCTGTGTGCTCTGATATGCGCACTTGGTCTCAACTCGATCGTCCGCTGCGCCCTCCGCTGCAGCCATAGGTTCGCTCTTGAGACGCCGGAGCAGGCGGCAGCGCGGTTGGCCGCCACCGGCTTGAAGAAGAGCCATTTGAGGCAAATCCCAATTGCGGTGTACGGTTCCGGCGTGAATATTCCGGCCACGGAATGCCCAATCTGTCTTACGGAGTTCGAAGACGGAGAAAAAGTTCGAGTCTTGCCGAAATGCAATCACGGATTCCATGTGAGGTGCATAGACACGTGGTTTCTGTCGCACTCCTCGTGTCCGAATTGTCGGCACTCCCTGCTGAGTACGAGTTCCACTGCCGCCACCGCTGCAGCAGCTGCCGTTGCTGCAGATTCAAGTGGAGAAGCTACGGCGGCGGAGGAGTCACCGGCAGCGGCCAATGAGTCCAGCCAGCAAGGTCGCAGAGTAGTGGTAGTGGTCGAGCAGGGTAGTTAATTTTGCCAATTGGCCGAAAGTCACAAAATTTTATTGTTTTATGAAATTCTTGATCTAATTTTGTGGAGGCCAATTAGCAATTAGGGAATGATGGGAGTTTTTACTTTTATTTATTTTGTAGATTATATATTATATGGAGCAGTATGAGATCAGATCACTACGATGAACAATGTCTTCTGGTGTACTTCGCTGGTCAGATGTATATTTCAGTAGATAATTAATCAAAAATCAAATGAAAACCAATGTCTACTAAGATTTGCAAATTCACAGCCATCTAAAACTTTGAAAAATATGTATTGGCACTGAATTTTTAATCAAAGTTTGTGAAGAGAAACTTCGATAGTTAGGGCAGCTTTCATACACGGATCACCAGCTCAAGGTCTGGTGAGACCAAATTACAAGGGCATGTGAACCATTAATTATGAAGACTATGAGATTAAAATATAGGAGGTTCACATTCCTTTGTGATTGATTTACAGATGACGTGATAGGAGCGTCTTTATGCCAACTTTTTTTTGAATTGGAGGAACATTAAACAAATAACGAAATGACATTATATTATATGATTATTATTTAGTGTCATGCAATTCTCTCTTGATGAAAAATTTGTACCACATACTTTATACGAAGGAAATGATTTTAGTGCGCCATTTTTTTTTTTTGGCATACTCTGGTTTATTTATGTTCTTTAATTTTTATTTATTTTGTCCGATCCAAATGCTAAAAAGTACTACTCTGCACTAAAAAAAATATGTAAACATTATTTTCCTTTTTCGAAATTATTTTGAACTAATTAGGTTTAGTTCAAATATTTTTTAATCTTTGTGGACAAATGAAGTTTAAGTTTTAGTTAAATGGTCCAATTTTTTTTTTTTTCTTAGAGTAAAATGAATTTCATTCAATACAACGATTACATCAACGACATGTAGATGGGAAGGTCTCTAAAAAAATCTTAACCGAGTAAAATCCAATGGGAAAACCCCAATTAAGGAAAAAGGGACTATACATGCACATTACAATTAAAAGAAAACTAATAAAAAGAGTGAAAATTTTAAGTTTTAACGACAAGAACAAAACAAAGCGTCAAGTGAATAGTACAATTATTGACTTTTTGGTGTAAAAATATAATTTTTCGTTAAAGTGAACAGTACTAGAAGATTTTCGTTAAAATTCTCTACAATTAAACCTCATCTGCGGACTCAGTCAGAATACACCGCATAAGCCGAGGTGGTCCTGACTCAACCCAAAACGATAAATTCCGACATTGTAAACTATACCCGGCTAATCGGTGAGTCACATTATTTGCATCCCGCGGTGCGTAGGACACCGTTACCTGGTTCTCTTGTATTAGAGACCGTATCCCATCAACGTAAATGGTCCAACTATACAGCTATGGGATGGTGAGTTGGAACGGACTTTATTCCCATCACTGCCTATCTCAAAGCCAATCGATCCTCCATCTTTGTACTTAAACCAAAACTTCTATCCGTACGAACTGGTCCTATATGGACAAGAGGTTCTCCCCCTTTCTTTAGGTCCCTTCTCTCTAATGAAAAATATCAAGACAAGTAGAGAATTCATTCCCTAAAAATTTCTTTCTTTCGATCTAATCTTTTACACCTTGGCAATAATAAGTGATGGATTAAGCATATAAGATTCGCTACCGCTACGTTTCTTCTCGATGTTGGAAGAGATTTCAATTATGAATTAAATTTCTTATTTATCATTGATAAAGAGAGAAGATTTAAGACCTATGAAGAACTTACATGCTGGAATTATGAATTAAATTTTTTGGCTAATTAGGATATTTATATTATTCTAAGAAGAACTTACATGCTGGAACGCAGGGTGATAATATTTCAAACTAATCGTGTGTTGTCATATGAATATGTTAAAACACATGACGAAGTATTATGAGCATAGAATATCATTCCAATTTGGCATCACTCCCCAAATTAGGGTTTTATGAGCTTTTGTCCTCTACTCTGGATCTTCATCTTCTGTTTGAGAATAACTTACATGCAACTAAATCGCTAAAGTGAAATATCCATGAAATTATCGATATTTATGAAATATCCAAAAAATCAAAGATCGATACGGAAAGGGGAGGTGAAATGCAAACTTAACCCTATATTGACGATAAATAGGAAAATCAATGAATATCGCCGATATTTACCGATTAACTACAAAAATTATGCCAGAATCCATTGTAGATTTTGAACTTTTACATTTTTTTGAAAAAAATTTCTCTAATTTCGACTAAATCTAAATGAGTTGATATTTCCACCCCATTGCAAATTTCCGTTGAAGATATTTCTCTAAATTTACATATCGATATCTCCACCATATATCGATATTTTAAACACGAGCTATAACATGTGAGTAAAACCAACACAAATAGGAGTGTTATAGACTTCGAATATCTTCTCAACTAGAATGCCAAGGTCACAGTATCACAAATCAATTATCACCCTCATAGAACCTAGGGTTTATTGTGATCTTAATCCTCTAATCGCGGATTTATTTGAGCCGTGAATCAATGGTCCATGCACTTAAGAAAGTTGCATGCATGACTCAGTTACTGCTGTAAAACAGTGGAGCCTAGTCCTCTATGATTGCAAGTTATGCCAAAGACCAAGTGAGAGAAATATCGACATTTTCCAAGGTGTCGTTGTATCAACAATAAGTGAACCCTGGACCACCCACTATTTGTGCCTCTTGGTCGAGTACCACTTCTTAGCAGTTGGCAGGTACTTGCATTGAATTGAAGGGAAACCTTTCATCAATTGGACAGGTGCATGGCTATGGATCTGATGTGAAAAGTCGGGGCTAAGGGGGAAGAAATGGACGATTTATTCGTTTCTTCTTGTTTTGGGGTGGATGTAACGTAAAATCATGCGACATATACGGATCATATAATAGAGTGTACTGTGTGAGCAAAAAAAAAAGTTGGTAGATTCATACCGATCACAATAAATATGAGTAAAATATGATCCGCAATAATATAGTTCTTTTATGTTGCGACTCACCGTATTTGCTTAAAAGTGCAGTAAATTTTTTGACCGCATATCTTTAATTGTAAGGTTGAAGTATCACCAATAATAATATCAAATACATATCCACACATTAAAAATAGTGAAATTAATCACATCATAGAAAAATTCATTATATATGTATGACTGAGAATAAAACCACATATTGTAATTTTACGACAAAAAATTCGTCAAATACTGTGACACACCCCGACCTAAATCGAGGCATGCTGGCCGTCACGTGATGGCGACGTAGCTATGTGTGCAGTGCGGAACTGACAGTGATATGAAGATGTGAGAAATCGAAAACCAATTAACCAATGCACACAAGACAAGTAAAGAAGTGTGGGAAGAAGTATTAGAGTGTAGATACACATAATTAGAGCGTAGGTACCAAGGTGCAGTCCAACAGGCTAAATACTAATTATACATGGTATAGAAGAAAACCCTACTTTGATGGATGTCTGTCAGAACCGTCGTAGAGTCCTCGTGAGCCACCAACACACACTTCTATCTAGAACCTGGAGGGGCGCAAACAGAAAATGTGAGTGGGCAGAAACAAAGCTTTTCAAAACCATTTCTCTTTCCAAAAGTAATAACCCCTCACCGTAAAACACGTATAGTTTGCCAAAAAATAAAAATACATACGTGTATAAAAATCACGATCGAGAGTAGTGAAAATCAAATATATGCCATGTCAAGTGTCCCAATATGGAAATAAGTAAGTCAGGTGATATAAATCAATGTAAAATGATATGCCAACCAGAGTCACCTAACGTGACCTGTACGGCTGAACCTATATCTCATCAGATATGCCTGCACACGAGTCAGAACCACCTATTATGGTCTGTACGACAGGGCTGGGTACAAATAAGTACGCTCAAGTGCTACGATCACGTGAAGGCTGTGCGAATAATCGCAAGTCACCTACGAGTCGGAACCACCTAATGTGGTCTGGATGTGGCATAGATTAAAGGGATCTTAAGCCCTAATTGGGCTGCATGTTTAGGGCTAACAATTGACCCCAAAACAAACCTAAAATTCCAAGAAAGTACGAGGTGTGGTCATTGGTCCATTTCCTTAGCCCAATTACACAATCATTTATTCGTAACATTTTCGTTACGAGCCCAACTCGGCCCTAAATCGCGTCAACACTCTCGTGGCATCAAGTATGATTTAATTACGTCAACGGAAAAATAATTGAAAACCATATACGTACATCCACGTCACTACGACTCGAGGGTATAATCATCATTTCTACACATTCGAGGATAAAATATATATTAATTCGGGACGGATTGTCACATAGTGTCACTCTGATACAATTTGTTTGTTGTTAAACGAGTTTTAGGAGAAACAATGAATTCTTAGGGTTTCCTTAGTGATTTCGGATAAGTAAAAATAGCCTTTTGGAGTTGTGATCGTCATTTCATCATTATCACGAAAATTTTCTCGTCCCAAGTGAATTTCAAATTGTGTTCCAAAACGTAACACTTGTTAACCAATAAAAGAAGTGGACAAGACAAACCCTAGCGCGTTCTCAAGGCCCAGGTTTATGAAACCCACAACACTTGGCCCAAACCAAAATAACTTCTTCCTCTAAAATAGTGGCTTTTTGAAGAATTCAAATGAAGGGACAACGGCTAGTAAAATCCACAAGATGTCGCCGAGCAGATCCACCTCTTCAGCGCCGCTCGTATTTCATCATCATGCAAGCGGAGGAGCAGCAAGAATTCAAAATCAACGTTCAAGCCAAAGCCAAGAACTTCGATTTCAAATTCAAATCGACACAAATCGTGCCCGCTTGGAAGCTCCAACGTCTCTCGATTTCCCTCAAGCTTCGCAATTTTTTCCTGAGAGTGAATTCAGAATCCACACTTCATCAAAGAACAAAACAGAATTCAGAATCAACAGCGTTAGTATCTAGACGGCATCCGCAGCTGCGGAAACAACCCCTGAAATCCAGGACCAGATTCCTTAAAATCATCAACAAACTACGCATTTGGCACGCTAGGAAACCTCGGTACCCAGAAGCTGAATCCTCTCTAAATCGACTGAAACAGTTTGCTTATGAGGTATATGTGAATCACAGTTTGACACGTACATATTATTTTTTATTTATTATTTTGCATGTTTATGAGTTACTTTTGAACGTATGTCAAATCTCAAACTATTATTGCAGGAAACAGTAAAAACAGTGTTGCTGTGGTATATAAAGATCCAATATTTTTGTCAAGTTTTAAATTAAAATTTTTTTTTTCTGCGCAGGAAATAATTTCTGCGGGTACTTTATTGACTAGAGCTGTCGCATTTCTACTTGAATCAATTACCAGCAGACCTAGAAAAGGAGTAACTGTGTGTAGTTTGGTCATCGTCTTTCTGCTTCTAGTGGCTTGGAACTATGCCACTTATGGATGGTCGAAGTTCTTAATTTGATTCACTTGTTGTATAACAAGATGTTATGAGGATTTTGGGGTTTAATTTGAATTAGTTTTGAGTGCTTAGATCTTGGTGTTTATTGGTGAGATGTGATTTGGTATCTTGTATCTCAAGAGCATAATTAACTGACTTAACACACTCTTCTAATACGAAGAGTGTAAGGAGACAAACACTCTGTTCTTATCAACTGACTTAACACATTGTCTTAAAACAAAAGGTAGTCTTGAAACAAAAGTGGGAGCATAATGGCTAAATATCACTCTGCTAACTCTCGACATCTCCCATGATTAAAATACCTCTCGTCTCTAAAAATTAGTCCAATTTCTCTAAAATGAGAAGTTGGGTTTTTAAATTTGTTTGGGCTCCATCTTCTTTCTTATTCTAAATATTTGGTAAACACATAAATACTCTATAATTGAAATCTAAAATTTTATTTCAATTTGAATTACGGATTAATAAACAGGTGACGTTGTTGGAAGCATGCGTACTTTCGGTCAATAAGACTGAACCTTAAGTAAATGAGTTATCTTAATAGGCCCATGTGAGTAATCGTTGGACTCACTTAAATCAGCCCACATTGGATCTTTCTTTTAGTCCAAGCCCACATTGGATTTTGAGTTAAGCTTGTGCCATTCGAAAACAAACCTAGATTCAGCTTCCCAGTCGCAAAAGAACTTTTCAAAAGCTCTCATGAATTTCATCACTACACGTGCAAGAGAAAGTTTTTGGGTTTACTTTTCGCTTTGGTCAATAAAATTCTACTAATCCTCCATTTTAGAGATCAAATTTTCCTTACTCAAAATGGATGTGATCTTTCTATGACCTTAATCTTTGACGTGTGTTTATAAATTTAACTTTTTTTAACTTTGTTGTCAGAAAGTTAACATGTGTCAGATATTAATTAGGGCCACAGAAAGGAGATTGTATCGTTCTGGATGCAGAAGATTTAATCTCTCCATATTGTACCTATGTATCTTGTTGCAATGTGTTAAATTCTTTTCGCATATGTATTAATTAGAGAATGAAGCAAATTTAGAAAGAAAGAAAAAACAGCAACTAGTAGGGGTGGGCCCTTAGAACCGAAAATTGAAATCGAAACACGAACCAAATCGAATCGCACCGAACGGTTTGGTTTTGCGATTTTGAAACGGTTTCGGCTTTGAAACCGAACCGCAACATAGAAAACAGTTTGGTTTCAGTTTTGGCTTTTGAAAACCGCACCAAAACCGAACCGCACCGCAAATATTAATAAATATTTAATTAAATGTCCATATTAGATTTCATGTTTTAAATGGTTGTTTGTTAGAATCCATACACTTAGTATGGACTTAACCACACTAGAATACCATCATTCATCACTTTCTTTCATTGGTTAACTTGAAGGACCTTTGTTATTTTATACCATCACACACATATATGTACAAGGGTAGACTAATCTTGTTATCAAGAGTTGAACAATGATCTAATGAAGTCCATTCATTTGAAGCATGATATCACATATTCTAGTATGAAAGTGTCACATCTCGCCCTGGGACGGATCACTTCCCCACCCCGCTCCACCACGCCACCACGCCACCACGGTAGCACCATATTGTCCCATTTTGGGCTTACCATTCCCTCATAGTTTTATTTTTGGGAACTCACGAGGAACTTCCCAGTGGGTCACCCATCATGGGATTGCTCTAGCCCCCTTCTCGCTTAACTTCGGAGTTCCTACGAAACCCGAAGTTAGTGAGCTCTCAAAAGGCCTCGTGCTAGGTAGGGATGAGAATATACATATAAGGATCACTCCCTTGGGCGATGTGGGATCTTATAGAAAGTTTCACTCACGTTTAATGAATTCAAATTTATTCAATTTGTTTTATGATAAACATTGTAAGGTACACCCTTTTGTTGCACTAACATGTTTTAACATCACAATTGCATGTAACATGCTAATTGTTTACATAACAAATGTTTTTTTCCTATCGTTATTGGGAAATGCTTATTAATATGTTAAATTGCAAATTGTACATTTTTTCTTAAAAACCAAACTAAAACCGTTTGAAACCGCACCAAACCGAACCAAACGGTTTGATTTCATTTCGGTTTTGACTTCAAAACCGCACCGAATCAAACCGCAAAAAATTACAATTTCGATTTCACTCAAAACCACACCAAACCAAACCGTGCCCACCCCTAGCAACTAGCGCTCTTCTTTGATTTCTGCCCCCTTTAATAAAGATTCAAATATCAGGAGCTGATCTGTTACAACTAATCATAAACCGTCCATTCAAAGATTCATTGTATTCAAGTCAATTTAGATACTTTACATTACATTTTATCTAATCATTTCAATTTCAGTTATTGTAACAGAAATCACCAAGACAAGTGTAAAGTGGGAAACGGCCGAACGGGGGTGCACACGGACCACGAATGGGGTTGATGATAGGGAATTAGTCCTCCATGCGTAACACAAAATACTCCCCTTTGCTTATTAAAACGACAAACTACAAGAAAGTGAGTTGATGTCAGTGGGACCCAGGTGCTCTTTTTTGTAGGCCACATGTCGGCCGTCGATCTGCCGGCACGCGCACATCGAACGGGGGAGGTCGGGAGTCAAAGACCTATCCCGATAGGTTTCTTTGACCACACTGGACACATGCCCTTTTAAATACAAATTAAAATTTCAAAAACTTTGACTGGGATGTCACTTCAATCGAGGCGTTCTTCGTTGAAAATCGTGCTCAATATTCGAATTTACCATTTTGGTCCTCTATCTCTCTCTCATATTTTGTGGCTGCAAGACACTTTTTAATTGCTACTTATGTAACTTTTTGGTAATGTGAGATGTTTTAAATTTGATTTTCGTTAAAAACGAATTTGAATTAAATTATTATAGTTAATTCATTTTAAAATTATTCTCTCAAATTTTAACAGCTGAATGGAATGAAATGACGAAATTAATCGACAAAAACTAATTAGAATGTGTGAGAGACAACAACCAACATGTAATATCACTACCCCTATACAATTCAAGCATTTCTAAGCGATGCTTTGAAAATCACGGTCGGTCACTTTCATTGCCATTGGACCAACTAAGGCTTGAAAAACAATAATTTAAGAGATTTTACCATTCATAGAAGAAAGCTCGTTTCAAACTGTTTTTGTTTAAAAACACTTATGGTCGTAAGCGTTTAAATTGAACTAATTTGATTAGACTTATTTTGCAATTTTAATTAAAGTACAAATGCTTTTTAGTATCAGGTGATTTTCTGAAACTACTTCTATGACCTAAAAACATTTCTAAGTTTCGATGTCAGGATATTATCAGAAGTGATTTTTATTAGCAAAAAGCAACTTCAACCCCTGTATTAATATTCCTACGTAAACATTAAAAATCAGTCAAGAATTTGTAGTAAGTCTTCATTGATATGAGCATGAGTTGAATCTAAAGACAAACTGAGCTTTAATTGTACCACAAATCATTAATTTCTTTGGTGTGATAATTGAAGAGTTCAAAAACCAAGAATAATTTGTTCAAAACCTATAACAATAAGAGAGATGATAAGGGGGATGTTTATAAACTATCTGCTGCCTCATGCTTTTAACACTATATTTTATAATATCTACACATAAATTAACGTTAAATAGTGAGATGATAGAAAATTCGTGAAGAATCCCTCTTTGATGATGATGATTCGTTATTGTTGGCATTTCTTACACCTCCAATACACAACCATGCAATAGAAAACGAGTTTATTGATACAAATAAAACTCATTTTTCCTCAAGGCTTGTATTTACTCAAATATGAGCACAAAAGTTTATGGTTATTTTCCCAACTTCAAAGCACAAGGGCAGCCTAAATGATCCTCTAGGTCCAATCTCTGTATAAAGAAAAACTATACAATGTAAAAGAAATACATCTGATATATCAAGTATCGTGATACAATTTATTGAAATTTTTCTTTGAAAGTTTCAACTTATTATATTATTATACTTGCTGTATCGAGCATGTTTCCGGCACACTGAAAAATCTCGTCTACATAAGATCATTGCTTCAAGGGTAAAATCGTGAAAATGGAGAAAGCAAATTCTGCTGTTTTAGGATAATAATAATAATGATACTTTTTAATGTTAATTAAATAATGGTTTTTGGTAGGTTTGACCATTGCTCATTGGGCTCCCTTCCTCTTTCAGGCTCCTCTCTCTCTCCTCTCTCTCTCTCCCAATTCCAATATTCCCAAATCATCTTTTGTCTACTTTTCTCTCCCTCTCTAAAATCTTTCTCAGTTCCCTCGCCTTTCCCAATCTGCTTTCTTTGACTTGTTTCAGGCTCTTTCTCCTCCAAAATATAACCCATATATTCTAATTTTTCATTTCTCTCAATCCATTTGAAGCTGCATGAAAGCTGGTAATTTTTTCTTCTTTTTGTCTGTTGAATTGTATTATTTAATTGCTTTATGTATTTTCATTTCACTGTTCTGTTTTGCTCTTTGAAAGCTTGTAAAGGTGAATTTTTGTCGGTTTTTTTTCTTCCTGGCTGAGATTTTCTCGAGAAAATTATGGGCACGCGTGTTGTGGGATTCATTTGTCTGTCACTTTTTTTTGGGTATGCTGCCGATTCGATTATATTGTACAAATGGGTAATTTTGTTTCAGCTCCTTGGTGATTATCCAATTGCGATTTATTGGTTTTTGTCTAATTTTTGGGTTAGAATTTTGGGGTTTTATGGATCTGGGCTGGGAATGTTTATGAAGTTGAATGGATGCTGATTGATGGGTAATTTTTTAATTTTTGAAAGGAGCAAGAATCGATTAATGGGTTCATAGTTTGATTCCTTGAAATTTAGTAGAAAAATTGTTCACTGGAGGAGAATATTATGTAATTTGCAAGTTGGCATTTGGGAGATTTAGGTATTTAAGTGATGTGATTTGGATTTCCACTCATGATCTTCGTTTTCCAGATTTCTGCAGTAGAATGCATCCGTTTCAGAACCTCACTGTTTAATTGGATGCCCTCAATTACTGTTGTTTTTATCATTTTTTGGAGAAGATGCATATTCCATCTATCAGTCAATTAAATCGGGTTCTTTTGTTTCGAATTCGTTATCTGATTATCCAGTTTAACATTATTCCTGGACATAACTTTTTGATGTTCTTTTCGTAGAGTTTCGATTGGTTTGTTGGTTTAGTTTTCGCGCACATAAGCTAACATCATGTCCACTTTGTTTCTCTGTCGCAGAAAGTTAAGGCGGTCTACACGCAGGAAAAAGTTTTGAACATAATATGGGGTGCTTCACAGGTTTGAAGTGCAAAAAGAAGAAGTCTGAGCAGACTATTTATAATAAGCGTGTCCCAAAGGAGCAAAAACCAGCTGCATTGCCTGAACCCCAAATCCAGACCCGATCGCTACAGTCTGCACCCCCGAGTTTTAGGAACAGAGTGAAACCTATTCAACCAGTTAATAGAGTCATCAGCAATAGAGCACGAGCATTATCAGCTCCATCGACCCTTGATGCAGCAGACCAAGACGATCTCTCTGAATACGAAGAACCAGAAGACTCAAAGTACCGGCCTGGAATAGTGAAAGAACAATTGTCACCGGTTCCCCAACCTCTTCCTCTCCCATCGCCCCAGGTTGCCGCTGCACTGAGAACTACGGGAAGTTTTAAGTCAGTGACTAATAGTGGCCCTCTCTATGCTTCTGGACCATTGCCACTCCCTCCTACGGCAGCACTACCTACTGGAACAATACCTACTGGAACAATACCTACTGGAACACTACGGAACTTTTTATATGAAGAAATAGCATCAGCTTGCCACAACTTTTCTTCAGACCGATGCATGTCAGAAGGCCTTTCTTCTATTATATATAAGGCTTCCTTTGGAGATGATTCATTGAGTTCAAAAAAGTTTGAAGCTACTGTTACTCGCCTTCACCCATCCACTCAGGTAGCTTATAAAATATTCAGTTGATTAGGATGAAGATTGCAGATTTCTCATGTTTTTTGGCCCCTGGTTGAATTTTAGACTAACTTTGAAGGTTGATAATTGAATCTTATAGAATTACTTCTACTTGTGGGTGAATTTTTAGAGTTTTATCTATTTAGGGATTTACAAATAGACCCATTAGTATGTAAGTGTTCCAAGAAATAAATTATGTTTGCCATAATATAGGAGGTAATTGAGAATATAAGTAGCATCTCATGTTTTTTACAGTTTACACGATGCGGTGGACTCACCTGTTTTGGGCCCAAGTTCTGCATTCCTCATCTTAAAACATGTTTTCACATTTATCTTCTTTGATATCCAAGCGCATATTAAATGCCTTGTGCTATGGAACAATGTTCCAAACATGTGTTTAGGAATTGTTTCTGCTTGTATACTTCAGATTGTTCGCGAAATAATCCCACTTTCTTTTTTCTTCTTTTTAGGGTTTAAGGGAGTTCATAAATGAGATAAACACCCTTGCAACTTTGCAACATCCAAACCTCTGTAAATTGCTTGGCTTCCATGCACGTGAGGGTTCGGAACAGAAAATGCTGGTGTATGAGAGGCTCTATCATGGAAGTTTAGACCGGCTTTTGTATGGAAGATCAGAGAAGCCTCCGATAGACTGGAATACAAGAATGAAAATTGCTTTATGCGCTGCACAAGGTCTTACTTTCTTGCATGAAGAAGGGCCTTTCCAGGTAATTAGAACATTTGCTTGAATCTGTTTTTCAAAGACAGTTGAAATAAACGAAGCATGTATAATGCATTATGTAGCTGATATTGCTAGTTGCTCGTTAATTTAGTAAATGCAACTCTTTTTACACTTTCACCTTAGTGTCAAAATGTTCGTAGTGTTTAGATGTTTTAAGTAACTGTCTTGTAAAAGATAATGTCATCGCATGTATCCCTACATCTCTGTGATGACTGAATTACCTCACATATCTGCAGGCGATGTACAATGAATTTTCAACCGCCAACATACAGATTGATAAAGATTTTAGTGCAAAGCTTTCGGGATATGGTTGTGTCGGCCAAATTCCCGAGGCAGAGATCTCCAATAGTTCTGTTGTAAGTTTGTTGATTCTGTTTACACTTCAGAGTAGTTATTACCTATTAGTCTTCAAACCTTGTCTGTAGGCACTAATTTCCCACACAAACTTACAATTTCAACATGATCTGATACATCTCTAAAATGAGTAACCTTTCTTCTTATCATTATCCAGGCAGTGGCAAATCTATCAGTGGAGACACTCGAGAGAGGAATGCTTACTCCAAAAAGCAATGTCTGGAGTTTCGGAATTGTTCTTCTGGAACTACTCACTGGCCGGAGGAATCTAGACAGCCGTCACCCCAAGGAAGAGAGGAATTTAGTTAAGTGGAGCCGGCCTTTCTTAGCCGATGACTGCCGACTTTCACTAATCATGGATCCTCAGCTGAAAGGTCGCTTCCCATCCCAAGCAGCCAGAAGGGTGTCAGACATTGCACAGAAATGCCTTCAGAAGGACCCATCAGAAAGGCCTACCATGAGAACCGTAGTTCAGCATCTCAAGATCATACAAGACATGAAGCACTCGTGCAGGTTTCCATTGCAAGAGCCAGCATTTGCCGGAAAACACATGTCAAGATCACCCAGCCTTAATGGAATTCTTACCCCTGCGCCTCGGTTAAGTTTCTCTCCTTCACCACCATCAGCCGCCCGTCCATCCATTTCACCTACAAGACGACCTGCCCTACTTACGGCTCTACCTCCACGTGCTTGCTCCTCCACTCTCACCTTTGAGGGGCTAGACCGGCAGGAAAGCCAAAAATCATCATCATCGACTGTTCCTAGGGCTAGTGTTGAGGGATTTTGATTGTTTATAATGTGCCTTTTTTTCATTTTATTTTTTCATTTGTTGTTCGTCGTGATTCGACACAATATATAGAAGATAAAAGATGTGATTCCACCTTACTGTTGCCTCGTCTTGCAGACGACGAAACAGTGAGGATGTCCTCTTGTAGATATAATGCATCACTGGTTGGTACTGGTAAACATCTAGTTTCCCTCTCGTCTACTCGAAATCCAATCAATTCAGTTTCTGTTTTTCAAGCCGTCTCATCGATTTATGTTTAAGTACGCGTTTTTTGTTTAATACAAGCGATATTGTTACTTTAATTTAAACTAGGTGAAAGATTGAAAGGGAAGGATTTGAATTCAGGATGCATTTATGTACGTTGAATATGTATAGATATAAAATATGAAATATAGAGACGAGAATTTGAATTTGAGACTTATTTTTGGCACATTAATTTACAAGTTAATTTTAATGTAACGTACATTCACACTCAGCTAAAAACATTTAGCAAACAAAAGAAAACAAGCACAAAATGTCTGTAATTATACAAGAAACAAGTCGACAAAAATTTCGAAAAGAAAAACACCTGGAACTTCATCATAGAGGGTCATCTTGGCTTTTATCCGGCCTTTCTTCACCCCCGCTTTCCTGCTCTGGACAGCGATTCTCATCGAGTTGTTCCTCAGTCTCATTAGCGGCTTGTGGGGGAACATGTGATGTCGAACTTTCCTGTTGCTCAGATATCAAGCTGGTAATACCATTGTGTTTCATATACGTCTCAAGAGGAAGAGTTGCTACTTGTACAAGAGATATCATACTCACATGGTCTGGCCCTGCTTGTAAGTCTCCTTCTCGGCCTGGATGGGAATTCAGGTCTAGTATTCCCTTCCCAGTTTCAGCCAGTTTGCTTTGGCTCTTGGTTTCTGATTCATTTGCAGACTTGGCCTTGTTGTCTGAAGGATCAACGTGTGATGATACAAGCCTAGAAGTGCTGTCTACTTCTGCTTCATCCCTAGGGTTCCATGTGTGCTGGCTTCTGTACGCAATCTCTGCTTCCCGCTCTGATTGGCGTTTCTTCTTGTTGATCATCATGGTTTTAAAACGGCGTTTGACGGTCATGCACACGTTGCATGTGCATGTAGGCTTATGTTTGCCCTTTCCACTTGGGGGCTGGATGCACACAATGCATGAGCAGCCAGGACGATGCCTGGGATGTTTTGTTGTCGTAGCAACTGATGCAGCTTCTGGATTGGCCACACTGTCTCCGAGTATTGCAGCATTGGCCAAAGCATCAAGGCCAGAAGCTTCGTGCTCCGGGGTTAGCCTAGGGTCTGCCACTATTCTCCTTTTCTTGGATTCTGTAAAACAATACATTAATTCAAACATTTTCTAGATATATTTTGATGAGAAATTTGAACTTTTAATTTTCGCATGAAGAGTGTAATTCTACAAGAGTTGGGAGACTCGGGACCATAAATGTAGAAGTAAACGGATGATATCTGATCCTTAAAAATTAAGAGAGAATTAAGATGGCATCATACCCTTACACATTCTGAGAAAATTTTCCAGTTCCCTTGGGCTCAATTCATCTGGTATAGAGCACAAAGACCTGACGAGACAAAGTTAGAGACATGTTAAGCACTTCTGTTACTGCAAGAAATCTTGTAGAATAAAAGAAAAAATTGCTAACCTGCTTCGATCCCAAGCATTGTCTGCGCATATCCACTTAGATGAAAGTAATGCATCAGCTGGCAATCTTCGCCATTTAGAGCAACTATCACACTGCACCCATTGCTCTTGTTCCCTAAAGAATCAGAAATTTTCAATTGAATTGGTACAGGACAAATTGTGTAACGAGTCTAATGACAGAGGAGAATTTTCTCTTTGTACGTTCTTACCCAGTTGACCGGACTGTGAAAATACTCCTCTTTCCAAACACCGGAGGTTCCTAAATAACACAAATTTATAGTTATTAATAGCCATGCGATCTATGACCATCAAAGTAGCATCTATCATTAGAAATAACTGCGTACATATATCAACAGTATGTTCTCTAGTGACCTGGAAAATCTCAATGACAGCACTTACTTCATATTCTTCGAACTCCAGATCCTCAATCACAACAGTGCTTGGCTTGGAAGCTGGAGGTGGACGAAGCAAATCCTGAGCCTCTTCCCAAGTAAGCTTCAGCTCTAGAGCATCTTGGCTATCAATGAGCAACCTCTTACTCTTGGACCCTATATTTCTAGTTCTTTTCCTCTCAGGAACTAATGATGGCATCAGCAATCCTTCCCTTGTCCTCCCTTCCTGCTTCTCGGTTTTATTCCAGCTAATATCACCACTAGCTGTAGTCAAGTGTTTCGACAGTGCATTTAGATGGGGATCCATGCTTCCCTTAAGTGACTGAAGAAGGCCAGGGTAACCACTTATTACAGGAAGGTTCTCAAAAACACCCGAAAACAAGGTTTCACTTGAGTGAGGGCCATTCTGAATGGCAGTAAGATGGGTATCCTGTTTATTTTAATAACTTGCATATCAATAATATATTATCCATTTTGTTAATGTGACAATTGAAAGAGGCTTTTACCTGCATTGAAACAGTATTTGATGCTTTTCGAAACCCCATAATTAGTTTTCCTTCAGGATCCATACGACTGAAAGTCACTGTACAAAAATTAATAAAAAAAATATCGTATAAGTAGTGTAAAACATTTCTCCACCGCAAGTGGTTTTCGCTAATTACCCTGGAAAATCATTTAGAAAGACAATAGGGCCCAACAAACGAACTTTTTTTTCTTTTTTCAGAATGCACCATAATCAAAGGTCCAAGGTCCCAAAAGGCCTTCCAGTGGAGTAAAAGAAAATCCCAAATCTACAAACACACACACGCACTTGCAAAAACATATAAACTAAACAAATGCAGTCACAGAGAATTACCAGTATCTCCAGCCTGCAACTGCATGGACTGTATGCAGGGCGTCACACCCTCCAAAACATACATCCTACTGTTGTTATTCGGCCAGAATCTGAACTGAAACACCCATTCTTTTCCCTTCACATCTTGAATCCTTAAAGGAAGGCCCTCCGGTTGAGAGATGGGAGGAAAATATGCCTGCACAGTGGTTTATACTTGACTGTAACAAGAGCTTGTAGAGAAAAATATGGTAATGAAACAATAAAGATGACGGGTATGACCACAAATATCAGAGAAATGTTGGGGATTATAAACTAGAAAACTTACTTCAGCACAAGCTTTAGGGAGCACCAAACGACCAATTCGACCAGCATCACTGGCACTTAGCATTTTTTCAAACAAAGGAACAATTGTGGAATTTGAACTTGATCAAAGTTAAGGAAGTCACAGGCTGAGTTAGAGGGATAATCATGAAAAATTTCCTTATTTTATTTATAGTTTTGATGAGGTAGTAATTAACTTATGAATAAAGCAAGAAATGAAATATGGATACTCTCCAGATATTTGCTGTAATTCCTGGTCTGTAATCCTGGGCCAATAGCGGGGAAGTAGCTGATTCCGTCCCCGTCCTTCGGCAGGTGGCCTTGCCACACGTGCATGTGAAACCATTGTAGAATTTTCCTCCAAACCTGTGGAAAGGGCCAATTTGGGAGGCTTTGGAAAAAGATGTCGAGACCTAGCTCCTGGTGGGAGTGGAGAGGATGTCATGCTGTGTTCCCTTTCATCAACAATGGCACTAGGAAAAGGATTTTCTTTTCCCAAAGGTGAACCGAGGGTCATACTCAAATTTGTACGTGGAAGTGATTCATATAAATTATTTATCCCCAAGTTTGCCTTGAAAGCTTCTACTGTGGAAGCTTCAGCTGATCCATTGGATGCCTGATTGAAATTTGAAAAACATGTGCCTCCAATTTCACCCCCAGGAGGTGGAACCTCATCATGTTTCCATTTGAGCATTAACCCTTTTGTGTCGTTGTTCCGAAGTTGAAGCAAGTTCATAAGTCCATTACAATCTTTATTATTTCCCAACTGCACAAGCTTCAACTTTTCAACACTATGTCCATCCAATTGATTGTTTGTAATATTTGACTGCAGCTCACTCATTTTGGGCGTGCCAAGACCATCAGGCTTTTCATCACTTGAAATCTGTGTGAATGCATTTCAAAAATCATCACAGAGTACTAAGCTATATGAGTACACTTAAGCATGCAGCATGATACCGCTATAGTCCTAAATGCAGGAAATAACTGAAGTTTTGTGACGGTGGAGAACATCACAAGACTTTGGTGTTGTTCACCAAAATCAGACCATGGACACTTTGTCTTCCATACCAAGAAAGACATATGAATCCTTTTTGAGGCTAGGACTGTCACACCCCAAGGATCACTATAAATATCACAAAATTTACCACCATAACTGTATGTTAAGGTTGACATGGTTATAGAAATTGATCTTACAGGGTGAGGTCCCGAATCTTTTGCACATTTTATGCACTTCACACCACCACCGTCAAGAAGATCAAGAAGTAACGTGGAAGCAATGCATCCGCAATGTAGACGCTGCAGTAAACAAATTTATTGAGTGCAAATGGTTGAATGGAAGAGCCAAAGTAAGGGGAAGAAGTCAAGAAACCAAACACAAAGTTATTTCTTTGTTGGGTATACGCTCACCATGCCACATACTCCGCACTCCCTCCAACCGGATTCATTTGAGTGGAAAACATCACAATAAATTGATTGCTCATATGCAGACCTAGTGTCGACGCCAATTTCATATCACAATACCAGTCATAAATCTCTCATGTCATATTGCTATTTCAAATTTATATATAGAATGATAGCAGCAAGTAAGTTAGAAACAAACAACCATAAATGATCCACGCGAAAGCATTTAGAATACATGTTATCATAGCTTCTAAAATGCAATAGTATTCTACATTCTCTCCGTCGGAATAGGTGTTACCATAGCTTTACATAATTCAGTGGTACTGAAGAACTAAATGTATCTTAGATTTTAATTATCAACGTTTATTATTACATCAAATCGAATATTACGGGTTAAATTGTATTATTCATGTACTTTGAATAAATACGGATGTAAGAGGTACAACAAATAACAAATAAAATGCCAAAATAAACCAGCAAAATCGTGGAAAAATAAAAATAAAAATCCAAACAACAGCTACAATTTATCATGTAGCCGTAAAAAATAAAAATCCAATAAGTACATGAATTAAAAAATAAATAAATAATCCAAATCCAGAGGTGTAAAATTCATAAAGTTGAATAATTTAAGCAAAATCTAATGAACTAATTACCAGCACTTGAGACAGAGATTGGCGAATCCGCCAGATCGCAAAGCCCAACCTCTCTTCCACTCGATCGACGTCGAGGTCCCGCAGGCAGCGTTCATGCAAGTCCGCCGCTCCATTTCCGCACTTAAATTCTGTAAATTTTCAACAAATTTCAATCCACTCAGAAATTAATCCAAAAAAATCCCCAAATCTAATCCTCACGATTTCGGAGAAAGCAAAAAACCGAAAATTGACCAATCAAACAGCAAAGCTACGAACAGAGAAGCACAACGGAGAAGAAATCAACCTCAAGCTTGCAGCTTTCAGCTGAACAGAATCAGAACTGCTTCATTTGAGCAGATAGGAGTGGAAGGCGGCGGGGGCGAGTCTGCTACCACTCTGGTTTTTCGGCGGCGGGGGGATTGGTGTTGGATCGGCGATTTTGCCGTGAAGCAAGCGGCGGAATGGTCGAAGACTTGGAGTTGAAATTGGATTCCGGCGAGTTGAGAGATGGATAGGCGGTTGTTGGGTAAGGAGAAGGGGAGCGTGTGCATGCAGAGTTGAAAATTGAAATGAAAAATGTACAAAATGCATGCACGATGATGATTATGCTTCAAGACTCGGCCAACTCGCCCACCTTCTCTCCTTTTTCACTTTCACTGTGTTTGGACGTGGAAAATAAGTTTAGAATTTCAACAAAAGTTGAAATTCATAAATCTACATGCATCAATCTTTTTATTTAGATTTGTAAATATGGAAATTTATTCATCCAAACCACCCATCACCGTCACCACTGCAACCATAATCACCGCCACCACATAATTATCATGTTGGAATTTCTTAATAATCTTAAATTATTTATCTAAATGCAGTGTTACTTATCATTTTTGCTTGAAATTTAAACCAAAAAGAAAGGAGAAAATATTGACTTAAATAGAAAATAGAAAATAGACTTACATGCAGTTGATATGACACCGTACTTTGACAAAACCATGAATTAAATAAATTTGTTTTGTGAGATAAATTCGCTGAAGAATCGAGAGAAACTTACCTTTAACTAGTAGATCTATTTTGTGAGACTGGAAAAACAAGAAAAATTTACCTATCGAGCTTCCACCTTGATTTGCAACATTTTGAATTAAATACATTAGCCTTGTGAGATATAGCTGAAGAATCAAGAGAAATTTAGGTAGATCTGCTCTATGAAACTTAGTTCACGATGTGAGAAAACCTTACCTATCACATGAATTCCCTCATGAGCTGAAGAAAGTCTTCAAAATTTGAACTATACAGATTCACTTTGTGAGAGTTAGTCGATGAAGCGAAAAAAATTTATTTACACTTGACATATCCACTTTTTGAGAAATTGAGTTCTCAAAGCTCTAAGTGACAAAATATTACGTGCCACATGACTGACAATGTGATTCGAAGAGAACATTAAATTTGATTTATTTTACAAAAGTGAGTTGATGAAGCGAGAGAAACGTGTTGCAGCAGTAACGTAAATTCTAACTAATTAAAATATTGTCAAAATAGATGAAGATGTAGCCAAAGTTAGTTAAAGTAATATTTCCCTCTCCGCATGTAAGTTCAAATCATCTTCCGAATAGTCTAGGTTAGCTTCAAATGAAGATGTATAAATAAAGCACGATTATATGTTTTCATTTTCAAATTTGACATTATGTGATGTACGAAGAATATCACGTTGGTGATATAAGTAAAAAAAGTTAGCATGAAACGTTGGTGATATAAGTAAATTATCAATTGAGAAATGCTAATGAGGCTTTCTCAAAGTGGTACTTTCTATGAACTCTCTGTCATTTCATAGTTTAACATTAATTCCGTACCAATATTATAAAACATCATGTCAAAAGCATGAGATGACAAAAATCCATAAAAAGTATTATTTTTAAAAGAATCTCCTTAACATTTATCTTATCCATTATACAAACGACAGCAGGAGTAATACCAGAAAATGCGCGTCGAGGAGCTTTCCTATCCAATTGTGCATGCAAAAAAAAAAACCAACTACGATCACTTTTACTACAATTTAGCGGTATTTCTGTTAATTTGTCAGAAGACCAGATTATGTGTTGCCTCAAGTTTGCGTCCTTTAGCATTTAGAGAGTCTCCGCACTGTCAAACTCTGTGGAGTTTCGCGATGGAATGATTAAGCAAATCGCAGCCGTTGACTTGATTTTATATTTATGACGCCATAATAGTAGGTGGTGACGGTATGTGAACCGGATATGTGGGCACCTACCAAAGTGCTGATGGGGAAAGGGCAACGCACGCGCTCTGTGGACCGAGGAGTCACGCCGCAACCGAACATGCAGCACGTGTTAGGGATGTCGTTTTTAGACTAAGAAAAACGAGTGGGATGACGTTGACTAATTGTATTGGCTAATGATTGAAACCATGAATGATTAACATGTTAATCAGGAGACTAATCAAAAACAAAAACGACAATTAATATGAATTAGTTGAGGACCTTGAGGTTATCATTGAATATTTTACAGATGGAGGTGTAACAACTCAAATAAGATATGGTTTTCTCCATCTCAAACGCTGTTTATGGGTTGTAATAGGATTGTGGTACATGCAAATTACAATTAGTTGAGGAAATGTTCATAACCAACTAAGCTAATAAAATAGACTAACTTGAATTGAGCTGAGCTAGAAAATTCAGTTTAGTCGGGCTAGCCCTGTACGTATTTCTTATGTTGAATGCCAAGAAGGAATGCGTATTGAGAGTTAGGGATGGGTTGGAGAGAAACTTTGGGATGTTATATGTTCGATTACAACTGCAAACAAGGTTATAGTCTCGTGAGATTTTTCTTCTTCAATTCTTTTTATAAAAGCGGTAACGGAGAGGGAAGAACAAACTTATGACCTCGAGTGTAAAGGTATGTGCTGTAAAATATCTGAGCTACAAGTCTTTTGCCTCTTCCTCACAGTATAAAACTATCTAAATTCGAATCTGTCTCTTAATAATTTGAAATCACTCATACCAAAATCCAAAAATATTTGAGGCCCAATGGGCCTTATATGGACCACCGAAAGTGAGAGAAGGGAGGAATCCAGGCCCAAGCCCAACCCAAGGCGCGAAGCAAATGACTCCGATACCGTAGGCCTTATCTAAATTTCCGGCGCAATTTACAGAGAGAATCACACACCTTTGCTTCTCAAACAATCCACAGCCATGGCGGGAATGGCTACCTCCTTCAACGTCTCCTCCGCCTCCTCCATCCTCAGCCGTCCGTCGCAGCTTTCGTCGCTTTCGTTCTCGTCCAAGCCGTTCTTTCTTGCCATGCGGAGTTCTTCCCGAACCCCCCTGCGTCTCGGATTTCCCAGTAAACTCCTTTTACTCTCTTACTCTTCGATTTTACTTGTTGCTGAGTTAAATTCATGTAATATTGGTTCTGGGTCAGTGAAATGATGCTTGAATTGTGAAAATTTCAGGGATAATGGCGTTTTCCAGCAACGATATAAAAGTGGGTTCCAACATTGAAGTTGATGGAGCTCCGTGGCGAGTTATAGGTAATTATATTATCTTCCTCTTCTAATACTCTTTTTTTTTTTTTTTGATTTTTTTTGAATTCTTTTTTTTAGTTTAAAGACTTAAAGTCGAAAATTTTGGACTTTGTTCTTATTGGGTATGTGAACATATTGAGTTTTAAGGCTGTAATTCAATTTTATTATGTTTCTTTTTGTTTGATACTTACCAATTTTAGTACTAATCTCATGGCATTTGTGTTTGTTTTCGGGTAAATTTTACGGTAGACATACTTTAGGGAGCTTGCCTTTTGAATACCATGATGGTAAGCTGATATGAAAACCTTTTTCTTTCTCTGCGTCATGCTTTCGAATCATGTCTTTTGCTTCGGGTAGGGGGATATTGGTACGTCGAGAGTTGCTTGTGAAGTTCGGGTTGAATATAGGTGTACTCAATTGCCATTTGCCTCTATAACTGCGGTGTCTGTTTTTGTCTGACTAATATTCCCAATGAGGAGGTTTTTCTTTTCTTCAGGGAAATGACTATTTCCATGATTCATTACGCAGTTGAAGCTTACTGGTTTGCTGTCTGTTGCCTTATGTAGAGTTTCTTCACGTGAAACCTGGGAAAGGGGCGGCATTTGTAAGGACCAAAATGCGCAATTATGTATCGGGAAACACTGTTGAGAAAACATTTCGAGCTGGAAGCACGGTAATGTTTATTGATCAATCATTATTTCTGTGTTCAAATGTATTTGAAGTTTAATATAGTATTTTTTTGCTAACACGTATAACAAAGTCAGCTAAATATGTAGCGTATGACATGGTCTATTTTTGTATTTTTTGCAAGCAGTTTAATCTCAGAACCAAGTTTATATATTCATCTTAACTGATTGTGTGGCATACTTAAGTTTAGTTGTCTTCAAACATACGACATTGTTTAACTTTCAGGTTATATTTGATATCACTTTGTTGTTAAGGAAAGAAAGTTTTCATTTCAAGCATGGAGCGCGTAAAAGTGAATATGGTAGATGTCTATACAATGACATATATACCTTCCCATGTTTGATTGTTTTTGCAGATTAATGAGGCAAATATATACAAGGAAACAAAGCAATTCGTATACAAAGATGGTCCCCAGTTTGTCTTCATGGACCTGGTATTCTTCGTCAGAGTTTCTAATTTACAAAATTAAAGAGCTGTTATTGGCACTCCAAAACAGTCGCCATGCACTCTAACCAAATGATAGAAAAAGGGAAGGAAGAGTGCATGATGACTATTGTGGAGTACTTAAAATTGAGTATTCGGGACAAAACAATGCTCCTCACTTCAGTGTTTAAGACGCATAGCATCTATTCCTGTTATCAAGGAAGCTAGCTGATTCTATTATCTTTACAAGATATTCATAAATATCTTTATTTTTCTATCTTAAACATTTTTTTTCGTTCACTTGTCTCAGACTACCTATGAAGAAACTCGTGTAAATGAATCAAGTATTGGGGACAAAACAAAGTGGCTGAAAGAGGGCATGGACTGCAATTTGCTTCTTTGGAATGATAAAGTACTTTCCTTATTCTCTTTTAGCTATCCATTGCCTTTCAAGCTATTAAATTTCCAGTTTTTTCTGCGAAGTTCATTATGCACTAGATAGATTGTGCCAAGACGGTTATTTTTTTCCGAGATGCAGCTCTTGGGCACTACCTAATGAACTTAGAGCAGTCTCAAGCAGTGTATTTAAAGTTATTGACGTATTGTGATTATACAACTTAGATTCATGCTGAGACGAATCGTGATTGTTTGTATCATAATTGTGGTCTTTGAAAAGCAATCTGCACTTTTTTTGTGTGCTTGTAGCTTATCGATGTTGACCTCCCCATCACAGTGCAGCTGAAGGTGGTTGATGTTGATCCCGGACTGAAAGGTGACACAGCTCAAGGTAATGCAATTTATGTCCTCTTGCAAATTCCAAAGGACCAGATTTAGTATGCGACTGGTATAAATATCCATCAGTCCATGTCTTGTTTAGGGACATGAAGGCTGGTAAAATGCCACCAGACAAAAATGCCATTACAGGGTTAGGCCGAGTAGATTATTTGCCTAATTGATTTCTCGGGTTTTAGAAATACTTAGAACCCGCTATTGCACCTTCTCTCAGACGAAAAGTTTGGAGAGAGGAATATCTCCTCTTTGTGGAATATCCATGTTGTGTTTGCGCTTTTCATTACCAGCAATCAAAGAAGGGGCCACTCATATACGTTTTTGAAGGTCCATTTCCGTTTTCTGCTTCATAAATTCACATATCTTCTACCTTAACTTTGCGCAGGAGGTGGAACAAAGCCTGCAACTCTTGAGACCGGTGCTGTTGTCTTTGTCCCGCTGTTCGTAAATGTAGGTGATGAAATACTGGTGGATACCAGAACTGGGCAATACATGACCCGAGCTGAGAAAAATTAGTAAATTTATGCCTCAGAGATTTCATAGCGTTGGCCGGAAATTTTTTGTATTGTATTTTTGTTTACCATGCGGAGACTTCACTGCATTTGATGATAGAGCCTAGAAATGTTATATCTGTACATCAAGTTAGTGGCATGTTTTGTTAACCCTTCAAACTCCTGCTGGCATTGATTGGCTTATTTGAAGAAAGAAATGAGCATGAGCAAAGTTTTCTCATTGTTGAGGTATTTTATTAGGAATTACATATCTCTTCAATGCGGAGCCATAAACGCTACAAGCGCCGAGGAAAGTCCCTGGTCGATTCAACTCATGAATTACAGGGTTGTGCGATACTCTACTGGTTGCTCTACCACCTTCATCCATGATGCTCAAAACTAACAATGCGTCGAATACCTTTCCCTCAACACACAGGCCTTGAATCACATTGTTAAAGGTGACGATCCACGGCGAAAACCCTGTTCGAACCATCCCCTGCAAGCTGACCAGAGCTTCATCCATCTTCTTTCCCATACAAGCACTCTGGATCATGAAGCCATAGGTGCTAGCATCGATACCCGAACCCGAATGCCTGCTCCGCATTCTCTCAAACACTTGGTGTGCATCTTCCAAGAGGTCTTTTTCCTCCCATGATCTCCTACACAACCCTCTAACGAGATTGTTCATCAATCTCTCCTCCACTTCAAAACCATTTTCCACCATCTCCTCATAACCCTAATCGCATTCCGAATTTTCCGCCATTTCAACAATCTATGCAGCAAACTGCCGTAAGTGATACAATCTGGAATGCAGTTCATCTCCTTCATCTTCTTCAACACATTGAGCCCCTCCATTGGCCTCCCTTCCTTGCAGTACCCATGAAACAGAGCATTGAAGCTCACCACATCCAGAATCAATCCGATCTCCATTGCCTCATCCGATCGACCCACTTAGCAAAATCCATCGACAACAGCACTGAGTGTAAATATTAGGTTTTACTTCATCTTTTTTATTCTCGTCAGCATATCATATGCATCCTCAACTCTCCCCACATAGCATAACCCCTTCAGCAAGCAATTGTAAATCTGAACTGTTGGCTTCAATCAACCCTACCCATCACCTCCAAAACCTCCATAGCCCTCGCAATTTACCCCTCTTGCACAACGAATTCACCAGGACAGTGAAAGTGGGTTCAAACAGTATAGTTGTGTGAGTGGACGTACGAATGACGTGATTCTTTAGGCGGACACAAGAATTTTATCGTTTATTAATGCGAAGCATGGTACGAAAAAAACTTACTTATATCGAGAAAGTTACCATCTTACATTAGTATTCAAATTACTTATGAATTGTCATGTGTTTTGGTTTTTTTCTAGTTCGTGAATAACTTGAGAATCGAGATACTGCAATAGTCACATTCCGTTGTGATTAGCGGTTGAATCCCCACCAATCACTAGAAGTTTGCAACATTTCATGTATGAGTAGCATGTAAAAATGTGCATAGAACAGGCACTTACAAGAGGAATTAAAAACATGGAATGAAACCCCAAAAGTTATACAGATGTTGGAAGTTCAGACAATACATAGAGTTACTAATTCTCAAATGTTGCAACTTTCAAAGGCGTACAGATCTACTAAATGTCTTCCAAAGCCTGGGGTCTTTGGCCTCTGGGATTGGGAAGTCCTTCTTTTTGCCACTCATTCTTCTCAGAATGGGTTTGATCATCTTCTTCAGAACCTTGTTAAACCCCGAGCCACGTCTCTTCTTCGTAACCAAATGTGGCGGTGATGGTGGTGGTGGTGGTGGTGGTCGTGACGGTTCTGGTGGACCCTGAGTGAGTAAAAGAGGAAACTCAGACCGAATATACATCGGCTCGGAGAGACTCCGACGCAGCATTGCCTGGTTGAGTTGCAAGTCTACGGAGAGCCTCTCGAATTGGTCGAGCAGAGAGCTCTTGTCGTCCCCAAACTTCCACATTTGCACTTGATTTTTTGCTTCAACTACTTCTTTTATTGCCTTCTTTGCCTCCACCATTTCTGCACATTGATAGGGGCAATGGCAGTGAGAGAGTACTAAATAATATGGTTTACTTTCTTTTTGATGTGTAAAAAATTAAAGTTTTTTAACTAAAATGGTCTCTAAGATTGTCATAATTCATCATTTTGATATTTGAGATTTAAAATCAATATAAGTTGTCCCTGTTATTGTCCACCGTCAATCATTCTGGTCACTATATGAAAAATCTCCGTTAAATTAAGAGTATTTTTGTCAAATCAACCCCTCCACTTAAACTAGTGGTTTATTCAGTTTAACAGAAATTTTCCACATAATGATCAAAATTATTGACTGTGGACAATCTCATGGACCACTTCTATCAAATTTAAAGCTCAAAGACGAAAGTTAGAAATTGTAATACTATCATTGATCATTTTAAATAAAAAGCCAAAAAATAAGGACTCGGATTCATTTGAAGTCTGCAAGGAAGCAAGGAATATCACCAACATGGAATCTGAAAAGGCTCAGATTTTATGCAGTTGGTTGCAGTTGTCCAAATATAATTGCTCCAAACAAAAGAGAGGTAAATGTAGAGAACATTAATATGGGAAAAGGATCCTCTCTGGATCCCTTTCCATCAAATTCAGCTAGTTTGAGATTTGAATTGTTGAAATTTGATCTAACGGTTACAAACAGAGAACATTTTTAAAAGTTATAATAACCGTAACCGTTAGATCAAAATCCAATGTCTCAGATCCCGAATTAGGTGGATTTGGTGGAAAGAGATCCGGAAATGATCCCCTTTCATTAATATGTACCACATTAATCTAGGGAACTTGTACGGTAAGTATTGCACTAGACAAAAGTTCTAAAGTGCACCAGTGCATTAAACTGCTGAATTTTTTTATAAAAAGAGGAAAACAAAATAAAGAGTGTGGGATGAGGGAATGAAAAGATATAAAAAGAGGAAGAAAGAAAATCCTAACCCTGATAGTCATAATCTAGCCGTTCAAACACTAATTTGTCCTATACACTTGTCTATTGCAGAAAAATCATGTACCATGAACAATTACAATTTAAGATGTTGTGTTTTTATTCCATACATATCAAAGCAAAACTCTTTTCACTGTCGAAGGCTTATGCAGCACAAAAGTAATCAAGATTCATTTGCAATTGCTTTTTCTGGTTTATGGTTTTTTTCTTTGTGTCTTTTCTGTTTTTTTATTGGTCTTTCTAGTCAATATAGATACTTATAGACACTTCTTTTCTTCTTTGAACACTCGTACTTATTTATGTCTTTTAATATTTTATTTATTTATTTAGCTCGACGGGTAAAATAAACAAGAATGCATAGAAAATTTGTGTGCAACATTCACTTCTTATTTCAATATGGTCCGACGATGAAGCAGATGTTCGTACTTTAATAAAGAGCAAATGTCGATTTATTTATTTAGTTCGAAGGGTAAAATAAACAAGGATGCATAGAAAAGTATTGTGCAACAATCACTTCTTATTTCAATATGGTCCAACGATGAAGCAAATGTTCGTACTTTAATAAAGAGCAAATGTCGATAGTTTTCGGTAATGTGCTTATGATCACCAACAAAATGTACAAACATACTATTCTTGCATTTCAAAAATATTGTTGTGCGTTCTTTCTTTGTTAAAAAAACAAACATCCTACACAAAAAAATTATGTATTTCAATAATTCAATTATGGAGCAGACATCCCTTAGTTATAACCAACGATGTATTATATGTATTTATAACAGGTAAGTTATAATTTAATATCAAGCTCACTATTTATATCTGTTAAATCCAAAACCTATGCCCAAGTTTTTCAAACAATTTTGCAAATTTAGCATGGACCTCCTTTGGGATGCCAAGTTTTTCCACAGTCCAACCAATGCCCTAAGCCCTAGGCCCGTACGATTCCATACAAAAAGCCCCATAATCATTCATATCATAGTTTTCGTTTTTTTTTTTATTTTTATTATTACAACATCTCTTTTCTTTTCAAAACGATAGATTTTATTAATCAATTCGAATAACAATGTTTACATTCTCGGTAAGAATATTGAATAAAAGTTTAAAAAACAATAATCTTCATCTATGACATCACACACGCGGTTAATAGAAGCCGCCGAGCG
Source organism: Pyrus communis (assembly GCF_963583255.1). Lineage (NCBI taxonomy): Eukaryota > Viridiplantae > Streptophyta > Magnoliopsida > Rosales > Rosaceae > Pyrus > Pyrus communis. Next base: position 4,633,574 of record NC_084811.1, on the reverse strand, counting down.
AGCTGCCCTATTAGAGCAAGCCCAGCGTTGGGTTTGGCTCGGGGGACAGGCTCGAAAACAAGGGCCCGAGGGCCGGTGGGAGGGCTCCAGCGTGGGCTAGCTCGATGGAAGGTGGAGGCCCGAGCTCTAGGCCCGTGGGGGATTGCCAGCCCGAGAGCCCGAGGTGGGCGTGACGTCAGGCTGACGCCAGGGTGGCGTCAGCGCAATATTTAATTTTTTTTGTGTCAGGCGCGTGCACCCCACCCGCGCGTGGGGGCGCATCGCTGACACTAAAATCAGAAGAAAAAAAAAGCTGTCAGTTACCGTTGGGAAGCCACGTGGCTTCCCACGGTGCGTTAGATCTCAACGGTCACTTAATTTGGACCGTTCGATCTCAACGGTAAAAAAAAAAAAATTAAGTCAGATTTAATATCAACTGTTCGATCTGAGATCAACGGTGGATATTAAAATGCTTTATAAATAAAAAAATAAATGAAAAAATAGTTTTAAAAAACTGAAAAGTTAGCGTTGTGACACGTGGCACAATCTGGAGTGTTGGAATTCAAATTTTTTTATATCCAACGGCAGAGATTAATTAATTGAATAAAAATTTAAAAAAAATTGTAAAAAATTCAAAAAAATTCAAAAAAATATCTGAAAAATCTGAAAAAAAATTGTAAAAAAAATTGTTTTTACTTTTCTATAAATTCTTTCTCATTATCATCTACATTACACAACAATTTCATATTTTCTCAACTACTTTCAATCACATTCCTTTCTTTGTCTCAAAGTTTGAATCCATTTTTTTTCAACAAAATGACCACTGGTGCAAGTACGAATTGGTCGCTTATTGAAGATGTTGCGTTGTGTACTAGCTGGGTTGAAGTTACTCATAGTTCACTTACGGGTAATGAGATGCAGTTGCGAGAAATGTGGAGTCTTATTCATACCAATTTTCTTGAGAAAATTGGTGGGAAAAGAACCAAAGAATCGATGTCCAGTCGTTGGAAATTACTTAGCCAATCGTTTAGTACGTGGAGAGACGCCTTGGCACAAGCTAGTAGTAATATTCGAAGTGGGGAAAATTACTCGGATCAGGTAACAATATATTATTTATTTGATACCCAAATTTACATTATAATTATTTGTTTGTATTATTTATTTGTTACCTACATAATTTATTATTTATTGTTTGTATTATTTATTTGTTACGTACAAAATTTATTATTTATTGTTTGTATTATTTATTTGTTACCTTCATAATTTATTATTTATTGTTTGTATTATTTATTTGTTATTTATTATTTATTATTTGTATTATTTATTTGTTACCTACATAATTTATTATTTATGGTTTGTATTATTTATTTGTTACCGACTTACATTATAATTATGTTGTTTGTATTATTTATTTTTTACTTATTTTCATTATAATTATTTATTTGTATTATTTATTTGTTACTTATTTTTATTGTGTAGGAACTTCAAGCACAAGCTTGGTACGCTGCCAAAACCAAAAGCAAAAATAAATCATTCAACCGGTGGGAATGTTGGAATATTTTACGACACGTGGCATGCCGTCATTCGTTAAAAATCTGATGGAAATCTATCCTCAAAGATTGTGAACAGATTATGACACGTGGCGCGACGTGATTGGTTAATAATCTTATCAGAAATCCATCACCAATAATTGTATTATTTTGTATTATTTAATAATACTTCGGATAATGACACGTGGCGCAACGAGAACGATTAAAAATCTTATCCGATATTACAATTAAAATTATTTTGTATTATTTTATAAATAAAAAAAATACTAATATTTTATTGCCTATTGACAGGGCTATTGAAGTGTAACGGTGGAGATGCAAATTCTATTGCCAGGGCTATTTACTGTTCATTAAGGGCAGTTACTGTTCATTAGGTGGATTGAATAGTGTATTGCCAGGGAAAGAGCTCCAACGCTGGAGTTGCTCTTACAAGCTCGGGGCGCAAAGGCAAACTCAATGGAAACCAGTCGGAGTAAGCTAACTCTCAAATATAAAGGTTTATTTAAACTTTGAGCATGGATATTAGAGCACATAAAGCATCTCGGACAGCGTCAACTTCCATGCCGAGGCTCGGCTTCCATCAATCCGCACGTCCTCCAGCCATTTGAAACCATCCAGCACTGTTCCTCGTTGCCCACCACGTACCTCGTATCATCGTCACCCCACTTCCGCTAGCAAGATTAAAGCACTTTAATCCCTGGACCCCCCACTCCTCTTCGTTTTCTTCTTTTTTTTTTTCATTTTTTCCACGAGACCCAACACAAACTGCCACCTCCCTCCCTTCATTTCCCACCAAAATTTAGCCATTAAGCTCTCCAACTCATTGCATGTATTGATGGGAGTTCTAACAAAAAACCCGCAGTAATGTTCATTTTAACGAAAGATTATATTTTTACACTAAAAATTCAATCTTGGTACTATTCACCTATCCTTTATTTTGTTCTTATAGTTAAAACTAAAAAATTTCAAGTTTTTTTTCATTAGTTTTCCTTATATTGATAGGTAATTTAAAACAAGACATGACATAGTTCGGAAGAGCCATTGCCATGACTTTTAGTAATACTTCTTTGCCCCCATCCAATAAAAATTGTTCTTCCCATCCATGAATTCGGTGAAGAAGATTGTGATGTACATTCTCGCCGAAATATTTTATGAAGCCCACAACACCACTATTTGGCCAAAAGGACATCACGCTGGCTAGATATGGTACCCCTTTTGGCCCTTTTTTTGAGACCTTGCTCCTCAGTTGCAATAATTGATTTAAATTCAACTGCTAGATTTGAAAATATCCAACATTAATATAACTAAATTAATCAATAAATTTAAAGTATAAACTTAAAATTAATAAATTATTGAGATAACTATATTTAGCCTCTTCGATTGGAGATAGTATTTGAGTATACATGACACTTGAGACTATAATTCTGAACATAATTACATTTAGGTCTTGGCCTAAGACAAACAAAAAGGGCAAAAGTGGATCTCCCTGGCTCATCCCTCTCTGGAGCTTTTGATGCAACCGCAGTGTATGCTCACCATCCTATTTATCACTGTTAAATGAGTTTGACTTTTAAGATTTGTGTTTATCCACTACAGGAATCTAGAAATTCAAACTTATATAACGATGATAAATAAGATGGTGAACAATAAACATACATCACACTAAATAATGATGAACACAAAACTCCCTACACCGTTTATTACAACGTTGTATGTTAGTAAAGCATTCCTGTCACGTGTCAGAAAGTGTCCAATTTGCAGGAATCCCAAAGCTCTCATGACTGTCTGCAAAGAATTATATGTTACCACATCCGCATCGTATCACAGGTGGCACACTTGGCAGTTTGCCACGTGTCAGAAAGTGTCCAATTGGAGCTCTCTCTACGTCTTCGAAGAAGCTGACTTCGACGCCAACCCTAGCGTTAAGTCTCTGCAAATCACAGTTTCCCCAATAACCCTAAATTTCAATCCAAATCTCTAAACCCCAAATTGAAATCCTAACACAAATTCATAAATCCTGCAACTTTATCCCCAAAATGCGATTGTCCGGATCGGGGTTCGGATTAATTTCTACGGTTTTGGCGCGGAGGACGTGAATCCGATCAGAAAACGAGCTCCAAATTCCGAATTCAATGTATAGAATCGGTTTTCTGGCGGTGTTATTCATCGTCTTTGTCGTCGCCGATGCTTCTTCTTCGCTCTCCAAGCACAGAATTTTGATTGGTGAGCCTCAAAACGACAATACGACAGTACCAGTAACTCTCTTTCCCTCTCCAGATTCTGAAATTCTTGTTTTTTAGTTCAAACTTCGAAAATTTACTTGTTTTCGAAAACTTTAGGGCAAGGGCAAGGAGGGTTCTCCGGTGCCTAGTCCGCTGCTGCCTCCTACGGTGTCAAGTTCTGGTGAAAATGGGTCGGATACTAAGCCGGTTGATGACCCGAGTAAGGAGAAAGTGGAGTCTTCGCAACCCGCGAAGATTCCGAAACCGAAAGTGGATGAGGGCCCCAAGGTGGGTTTGAATAATGATACTAAAAGGGGTGAAGGGAAGGATGTGGAAACAGAAATGAAGGATCCAGAGCCTGCCAAGACATCGAATGATGATCCGAAGCCGGATACCGACAAGGTGAAAGATAATCCAAAGGAGGACACTGACAAGGTGTTGAAAGATAATCCTAAGGAGAAGGGGAATGAGAAGGATAATCCAAAGGAGAAGGAGAAGGATAATCCGAAGGAGAAGGAGAAGGATAATCCGAAGGAGAAGGAGAAGGATAATCCAAAGGAGAAGGAGAAGGATAATCCGAAGGAGAAGGAGAAGGATAATCCGAAGGAGAAGGAGAAGGATAATCCAAAGGAGAAGGAGCAGGATAATCCGAAGGAGAAGGAGAAGGATAATCCGAAGGAGAAGGAGAAGGATAATCCGAAGGAGAAGGAGAAGGATAATCCGAAGGAGAAGGAGAAGGATAATCCGAAGGAGAAGGAGAAGGATAATCCAAAGGAGAAGGAGAAGGAGAAGGATAATCCGAAGGAGAAGGAGAAGGAGAAGGATAATCCGAAGGAGAAGGAGAAGGATAATCCGAAGGAGAAGGAGAAGGAGAAGGATAATCCGAAGGAGAAGGAGAAGGAGAAGGATAATCCGAAGGAGAAGGAGAAGGATAATCCAAAGGAGAAGGAGAAGGATAATCCAAAGGAGAAGGAGAAGGAGAAGGATAATCTGAAGGAGAAGGATAATCCGAAGGAGAAGGAGAAGGATAATCCAAAGGAGAAGGAGAAGGAGAAGCAGGAGAGCTGCGCTGGGTTAACCAAAATCAAAACATGTGCGGTCAAGGATGTGGTGGTTGCTTGCATTAAGAGCTTCAGTAGTGGTAATGCACATAACTGTTGATACTATTTCACTGACATTCTACACTATTTGATTTACAAGAAAATGTGCAATATAGTTTAAGGGATATCTATAATGGTTTTACAATTTAGGATGTTGAGATGGAATTCAAAGATGAAAACATTTTGGTGACATTGTTTTGCTTGCTTGAGTATACTACATTGGAATACTTCTCGAGTACATTTGTGCTGTTGTTAGAACTTAGAACTAGTTATTGGTTGGTTTGTAGTGTCTACTGAGTCAAAATCAATACTTCTTATTTATGCAGCTGCAAATGGTCGAAAGTCATTTCTCGTGAGCACTATATGTAACACATTTTTTTGTGTGGAAAGGCATTGCCATTCAGTACATGTTCTATATCACAATTATATAGAAACTTGGCTTGCTCTATGACAATAGGCTTGGTAGTAAGGCTCTTCTTAATTAAGAAGTTTATAAACATGATATCTGAACCATCAATCTGTAAATTGTTAACACATTTCAGTTTTGATTTATCGATCAATGCCGCTGGGCTCTAGGTCACTATGTCTGCAAGATTAGTTTGAAATTATCTGGGGATTCTGTTGGATATTAAAAAGCTTAAAGGCGCCCCCCTGTGTCAGTTGCATATCAGACTTGGTTTGATGTAGTAGTCACATCTACCACAATCTTGCAGACTGTTTCTGTGACATTTCTAAATATTTAATGCTTTTTCCAAAATTCTGGCTTACATTGTTGCTTTTCTTTGGTTTTTGCTTGGTCGGCCATGATTTGGGCAGTTTATTGAAATCTTTTGGACTTTAAAGGAAAAAATTATGGCTAACAGAGTTTGATGAATATAAAGAGCAGAATTAGACCCGATTTCAGTGTCTAAGATGTATCATAAGCTATGTACATCTTACAAAGCTATTCTCTGATGGAGAGGTATTCTTTGAAGTCTTCATGATAAAGTGAGATGTTAAATTTCATTTATGCCATGTGAAATTGCATCTACTCTTCATCACTCCATTTTGTATGTTATTTATTAAAGCTGTGGATCAGAGTGGTGGAGATCAATCAATACCATCTGAACTCATAATTATTAGTGAGATGAAAAACAATAAATTTATTTTATCTTCCCATGTTGCAGGGTCCAAAGAAGTGGTCATTCTGGTTCAAAACGTAGGAAACAGCACTTTGAAGGCAACCCTTTCTGCCAATGGTATCAGCAAGCACCTAGAGATTCACAAACACCAAAACGGAAAGGTAAAGATCGTTGGATTCTGCCACAGTGTTCTTAGGATAATCATCAAAGCTTCAATATTGGATGACAAATGCTGTTGTATCCAACAGTGAAAGGTCAATGCACATAAGAGAATTCCTCGTCTTAATTCTGCTACTTTGTTATTGGTTTTGCCTGGTTGAGTGTTTTCTGTGGTGATTATATAGCTTTTCTTTCTCTTTTCTTAAAAAAAAAGTAAAAATCTGAAATTACCAGTCTTGCACCTTTTCTTCTTTGCGTGGGGTCTCCGAACACAAGAATGGCAATCTTTTTGTAATTCTGTGGGATCAGCATATATTTTTGGATTGGCCTGAATGTGTAAAAAGGGGAAAGAAATATGATCAATGAGAGCCCATTTGGTAATGTGTTTTTCTTATCGACAAAAGAAATTTAAAGAGGAAAGGAGCGTGGACCGGAGAGACGAAAACAAAAGCATAGGCTGATAATTGAAAAATAAAAACATTAAAACATAAAAAGTTAAATTTGTTTTAGATGGAAAGTTGGGAATACAGTATAAATTATGGCTGTATGTCGAAGGGAGGTGGAAAAGTTTGTGAGATGGACATACAGTCTGCACTATCAGTGTTCTCCTTAGAACCTTAATGTTGAAGGAACCCTGTTTGTGTTTAGATGACCAGCTGAATTGATAATACCATGCAAAAGACTTTCCTGGATGCATGACCTTACTACAATGTCTTACCTGCTTTTGACGGGTTCATGATCTGGTGTCATGCATGAACCATGGAAATTATACTTGTGTTTTTCTGTCACTGTTACGTTGGGAGCTTACATTCGCTTTTTTTTTTGTTTTTCTGAAAACAAAGTTGTGCCGTTTGTTAATTTGTTTTTGCAGGTCAATATATCAATTGATCCGGGTAAAAGCACCAATATAACATTAAATGCTGGAACCGGAGAATGTAAGCTTCACATAGATCCTCCCCCTCGGGCGTTTCCTTCTCTCAAGACCATAGCGACCCCAATAAATGGTGCCTACTTCTTGATTGTTGCAGTGCTAACTTTTGGAGGAATGTGGGCTTGCTGCTTGATCAGGAAGAGGAAAGAGCGTACTGGAGGTGGAGTTCCATATCAGGAACTTGAAATGGGATTGCCAGAATCTGTTCCAGCAACTGCCATGGAAACGGCTGAAGGTTGGGATGAAGGTTGGGATGATGATTGGGATGGAGAAAATGCGGTGAAAACACCTGGGGCGCATCTGGGAAGCATCTCTGTGAATGGCCTCACATCGAGGGCTGCAAACAAAGATGGGTGGAATGATTAGTTAGTTTAGAACAGCCAAAAGGGTGTCCTGAGTAGAGTTTGCCCAAAAGAAGGTAAGACCGATGAGCACAGAACAAAATAGGATCGAGATACAGAATGTAAAACCTTTATTGATAAACTGCGTCGTTGAAACAAGCGGTTTCGTGTAATAGTGAGTTCCCAGAAATTAGGTCTGTATAAATGATTCATTTTCACTGTAACTGCAACCTTGAAATGTTTACGTGACCCGTTCTATAAGCAAATACAACTATACCAGTTCAAGAAATAAGTTTGGGTAGAAAAACATGCAGAGGTTGATTGTTTGGATAATTTCTTTCGCGTCAACATAATCTAGTAGTTGGATTTCTTCGTACTTTTAATATAGCGAGTTATCTAATTTAGACACTAAACGTGGCCGTTATTCTTCCCGGGCTTCCCCAACTACAGCTCGGGCAATTTCTTGCAAGCTAAGCCACTAAACCTACAAAGCTCCAGGAACCTATTGCTAGAAGCAAAAATATAAACAGTAACAGAGAAGCAAAAGCAAGTTGTATGGAAAGCGCTTTGTGGTCGAACTCCACGCTCTCCAGAGCTACGCGAAGTAGCAAATTCAGATCATCCGCTGAAATAAACAAAAGAGGCCGAAAAAATAGTTTTCAATCGAGAAGTCACCGTTTCTCAAGTGGATATGGAGAATTATAGCCGCATAAACGACTAAAAAGTGAAACCTTTGTCTTTGCATTTGGTTTCCATGTCCAAGTAGATAGCTGGGACCCAACTGGAGAAACAAAAGGCATATTGGTTTTGCGGCGGTCACTCAATCGCAATAATTGAAAATATACCAAAGAAGAGAATACAGATTTTAGATATGGTACCATGTACTTTCCTTTTATAGTTAGCAGGTCCCCATGAAGTTGATATCACTTCACTCACGTCCCTATCTGATCTCTAAACTTACCAGTACCCGGAGTATCCGATACTCCGGAACGGACAAGAATTGTCTGCCCTCTCACTTCCAGTGCCTTCATGTGCCCTCTTATTTTGTATGATCACGGTTAAGTCACGTCAAAATTTTATATTGTTTTTTTATAGAGATAATAAGACAAAAATGAATAGTAATATAAAATGTTGACGTGGCTTAACCGTGACCACACAAACAGGAGGGCACATGAACATACCGGAAGTGGGAGGGCAGACAATCCTTGTCCCTCCGGAACACCTAAGATTTTTTTATTTTTCTACTTGTAGGTTACATACTTTCCTTTCACTGTAGCTTGTCATCCATGCACAGGTGCACTGCCACAATGCGTTTTCGAATGTAGTTAAGTTTCTCTCATAAATGAAAGTGATTTTTACACATTATTTTTAACCTCATACATATAAAAGAAGGTGTGCATAAAGTGAAAAGTGATATCTAGAAAACACTCGCTATTTGAACGGGAAAGTTTGAAAGTAGAACAATTATACTTAAGTCACTCAATCTCTCGATACTTGAGGGGGATTTGAGATTGAGTAGTGCTCAAGGGGTCTCAAGATGGCTCGAGAAATGCTGGTGATGTCATCGAGTGCCTATATTTCTATATCTTTAAAAAAAAAGATCATGAGTCGTAAAGTGTTGATTTTTCAAAATTTCCCTAAAAAAACCTAACAGGGATTAAACTACTTGGAGTTGGGACATGAACAAAATACACTACCTTTTGGTATGATGATTTTGCATAGTGGCTTAGTATTGTGCCCTGTTTGCCCCGACAGGTGTGTCGAACTTGGAACATAGTCTCACTCTCACTCACGTATTTTTTTTTCTTTAAAAGGGAGATAACTGGTGGCAAGTCACGGTTATCCACCATTTTCGGAGGCTGAAAAGACTCACAGAGGCATTTCAACCTTCTCCTAACCACAAGTCTGGCTTCCACATTAGTAGCGGGTTTCGAACCCGAAACCTCCAAATTTTAGCTTCAAGAAAATCTCATAATCTATTATTTACCACTGGACCACCAGCTCGTGATTTACTCACGCATTTAGGTTGTTAGTGGAAGCGTGGTGATTTCGTTTGGTTTCTCGTTTATTAAAAAACACCAGACAAAAGTAAAGCAGCAAATGCGACAACTTTCTCCTCCAAAAATGCATCCATTTCCAAGGTGGCGTTTTCTTTTTCTTAGTCTTGGCCTTAATCAATAATATTCTATTATGTTTGTGTATTTTATACGAATTTTTCGTCATTAAATTTTAGTCATTAGATCCTCAATCAAGAATTTGATGACGAAAAACTCTAGTGTTTATAAGCTAGAGTAAGCAAATTGACTGACATCATGGGTCTTCCAGACACGTGGCATCCGAGGAGGCTACCCGTTGTGTCATGTGATCATGGTATGTTTCTTCTCTCACATATTGAAAGAGAAAAAAATAAAGATATATAATCGATTGTAACCAACAAAAACAAATGAAAACAAAAAAAATATACAACTAGTTGCACTTAAATTTCTCTCCTACTACAAAGTTGGTCTTTTGGTTTTGGTGGTTGCGTGACTACACATCAAAAAGCTCTTATTGTAATTTAGATGGCATGGCATGATTGCCAATTTGCCATGCGCTACAAAATACAAATAATCACTTTTGGAAAAGCGCTTCTAAGTGGGTTTGAGGATGAGAGAGAGAGAGAGAGAGAGAGAGAGAGAGAGAGAGAGAGAGAGAGAGACCCATGTGAGGTTGCTTTGATGATGTCCAAAGGCCGTTAGGTTCCCCTCTCGGGTCCAACACCATTTGATTAAACAAAAGCTTCACATCTAAGTGTTACTCTAATTATTATTCATCAAATTTGCAGGAAGACACAAAGCTTTTCAAAGTATGAGAAAGATTAAAGAACACACTAATCTTGATTAGGGTCAGTGGAGTACGCATAAATATGCACATGATAACATTAATTTGGCATTTTAGCTAAAATAGTTTATGAGACCGGTATAACTCCTCACTTTGGTCTCTGCAATTTAAAATTGATAGAAATCGGCCCTAAATTTTTATACCGTCAATCATTTTAGTCATTTCGTGAAAATCTTTGTTAATAAGGACTAAAATGACAAAAATCTCAATTTAATAAACAATGAGCCAAAATAATTTAACAAAAGGGTATTTTTGTTAGTTTGGAATTCATTTAATGAAGATTTTTACAAAATAACTAAAATGATTGACGGTAGGCAAACTCAGAGACTACTTCAATAGATTTTAAATCTCAAAGACCAAAATGATGAGTTATGCCAATCTCAAGGACTATTTTAGCTAAACAACCTATTGATTTTGAATGATAATTTTTATTTTTATTTTTTTTATTTACCAGTTTCGCTTTCACCTAAAGATGCAACAAATCCTTTAACTTAAGCAAAAAGATACTGTAATTAAAGCTTAGTTTTATTACAAACAAAGCAACATGGCCAACAAAAAAAAGAGTAGAAATAAAGCAACCTGGCCATGTTTCCCCTCAAGTTGCACATGATGATGCTGCTTTTAATCTTAATCCTTATGCCCATAAGTAGTGTTTTATTGGGAAATTTTTAAGCATTATTCTACTTTGTCTTCTGGTTACCTACATGGCATCGTGCTATTTGTATGTAACACGTTATTTGTGGCGTATAAAAAGTGTATGTAATACGCTATTTGTGGCGTATAAAAGGTGTATGTAACACGCTATTTGTGGCGTATTAGAAATGTATGCAAGTCTAGAGACAGAGACGGTTTATTGTTGTTTATACTGAGAGATCTTTAACCCAAACCCGAATCAAGTTGTTCCATTTCAAACCGGTGAGAAGCAATCTGGCACCATACAAGTGCTATACAATTAAATAGGGAATAAAATTACAGACACAAATGGAAGACATGGAGATGGAACTCCAACACTATATTCTTTTTGCTTTTGCTTGCAACAAAACTGGATTGATCTTCACCGGCACACGGCGATTATCTGTTCACTTTCTCAATCTGTAAACTAAAATTATTCTAATTCCTCCTGGCCTTCTGAAGGGCATTGGATGAGTTCTAAAATGTTGATCACTTCATTCATGTCCGGGCGATTTGATGGCACTTGAGACGCGCATATCAAACCCAGCTTGATCACCGGAATTGCCTCCTCTGCTGGAAAGTTGCCAAGGAGGTTTTTGTCCAGACATTCCTCCACCCGGCCTTCCTCCAGCGCTCCCCTCACCATATCACAGAGTACTATCACATCATCCTCCATATATTCGACAGGCCTCTTTCCAGTCACCACCTCCAAAACCAAGATCCCGAATCCGTAGACATCACATTTCTCAGTAATCTTAACCGTTTGACATGCAAACTCGGGCGCCATGTATCCAAGTGCGCTTTGGATTTTGCTGCTTAAGATGCACCGGTCTAGTGTTGGCAACAGCCTTGCCAGGCCAATGTCTCCCACCTTAGCCTCACCATTGTTGTCTATCAAAACATTAGTTGATTTCAAATTGTAGTGGATTATGTTCATTTGGTGCAGATGAGCCAAACCCTTTGCCATCCCGAGAATTATGTGGAACCTCTGCCGCCAAGTGAGACAGGTTTTGCCAGGTCCGTCATGCAGATTCTTAAATAGACTCCCGCATGGTATGTACTCATAAATGATGAGCTGCAAGGACGGAGTCCAGTAATAGCCTTCAAGTGCCACAAGATTACGGTGCCTGATCTTTCCAAGTCCCTTAACTTCCCTCTCGAAAACTTCTTGGGACTTGATCAAACTTGAGACTGATAGCTTTTTTATCGCAACAGAACACCCATCACGAAGGGCTGTTTTGTAAACTACTCCAAACCCACCACGACCAAGTTCGCAGTCCTTGTTGAGCAAGGCTTGTGTCCCAGCAGCAAAGTCAGCATCACCAGAAAACATGACAAGCTTGCCGTAGTTTGGATCATTAGTCGGGGAACAACTATAATCTTCCCCGCCTGATAACTCAAGAGGAGCAGCAGACAGTGATAATGAAGACCGCGCATGCATGTTGAGGATGGTTACAGCTATGACACCAATGGCAATAAATACAGCTGCGCCTATAGCAATGAGGGCTGATATGCTGAATATGATCTTGTGACCATGAGATGGAGCGGAAGAACCACCGACGGGATTGGAAGAATTAGGGTTGAGGACAATGGGTTTGGGGTGGACGGAAGGGCAGGCACGGTTAACAGCAGATCCACAAAGAGATGGATTGCCCAAGACAGATGAGGGTGGGATAGTGTTGAAGAATCCCCCTAGTGGTAGTTCACCCTCTAGGTGGTTGTGGGAGACATTGAAGTAGAGGAGATGGGAAAGATTTGTCAGCTCTTTCGGTATGCCTCCTGAGAATTTGTTCAAAGACAAGTCGACATATTGAAGATTGGTAAGGTTAGCAATGGCAGTAGGAATAGGGCCAGTCAGATTGTTCTGAGATAAAATCCTGTATAATTCGAAGACGCAAAAGAAAAAAAATTCAGACCAATTTAAGCTCCATCTGTACTCGTAAGTAGAGTAAGATAAAACAGCAATGCTACTATATATATATAAACATTGGAAAAACGAAATGCATTTTACGCTAAACGAAAAGCATTCTGAAAACAGCTTCAGGTTAAGCACTTTCTGATGTAATTAAGCAGCATTCGGAAAACAGCTTCAGGTTAAGCACTTTCCGATATAATTAAGTAGGTATTGCTTTCCGTTCGTTATAAATCATGTATCAAGAAACATAACTAAAGAAGCAGAGATAAGCAGAACAAGAGAGCTTACAGATTTGTCAGAGATGAGCACTTCACAATTTCGGCTGGAACCTTCCCAGTTAGAAAGTTCTTCTGCAGCCTTAGTTCCTTGAGTGAGATTGCCCCTCCGATTTCATCAGGAATGCTTCCACTTAGCCAATTGTCACTCAAGTCGAGAACATAAGCCGCCTTTAATTTACCTATACTCGCTGGAATCCAACCCAACAGATGGTTCCCAGACATATTCAAGAACTGCAAGTTACTAAGAACACCAATGTCGGATGGAAGCACATCAGAAAATGCGTTCGAAGACAAATCCAAGACCTGCAGGCCTCCATTCGATGCTGCCATTGACGCCAATGAACTGTACTCCTCACTTCCACCTAATCGGTTGCCAGAAAGCAAAACACTGCGCAGACCAAGCTTAAAAATCCACGAAGGAAGCTTACCTGCCAACAGATTATGGCTAACATCTATAGCTAACAGATTGATGCAGTTTGCCAATGCATCAGGCAAGCTTCCAGTAAATCCATTCCTAGACAAATTCAACTTTTCGAGCACCTCTAGATGTCCTAACGAACTTGGAATTTCACCAGATAAATTATTTCCAGACACATCTAACATCACAAGGTTTTTCAAATCGCCAAGCCAATTCGGAACTTGCCCCGCAAGAAAATTCCCCTGTAAACTCAGAGATGTACATGAATTGAGACTCTGAATTGAATCCGGGATTCCCCCAGAAAACAAATTATCACTAAAATCAAGCAACTTCAACTGCAAACAGCTTCCAATGTTCCCTGGAAGCTGTCCTGAAAACCGGTTTTCCCCCAAGTTGATCACTCTCAAATCATACAAATTCTCTATATCTTCAGGAACTTGTCCCTCCAGCAAGTTATCCGACAAGTCGATTGATTGAAGCATTCTCAAGTACCAAATCCCAGGAGGCAATTTCCCAGACAGCCAATTCGATGAAAAGTTCACCTCCACCAAGGTCTGGCACAAGCTCAGGGACTCCGGAATCCGCCCCGTGAGGTTGTTTCCGGCGAAAGAAACCACCCTGAGGGATCCACATTGCTTGAAGAACTCCTCCGGGATCGACCCAGATAGGCTGTTCCGGCTCAAATCGATAACCCGCAAGCTGCCGAGGTGTGGGAGATCAGGGTTTATGAACCCAGTGAAGTTGTTGTCGGAAAGCGAGAGTTTTTGAAGGTTCTGCAGCCGCAGAAGGCCGCGGCCGATGTGCCCGGACAGCGAAAAGCCATCAAGAACAACCTCGGCGACTCTGCCGGTTGTCGGGTCACATGTGACGCCGGCCCAGTTGCAGGGACTGCCGTCGTCCTCGCTCCACGAAGCAAGCTTCGCTTCCGGGTCAGAAAGCCCGGCCTTGAAGACGATCAGCCCCAAAACGTCGTCATTAAAAGCGGGGTCTAGGGCGAGTACCAGAAGAGGAGCAAGAAGAAGGAGAAAACAGAGCTCGAACGCCATTTTTTTCAAGTCTGATAAAATCCCATGAAAATTTCAGAAGTCTGAGAGCTTCAAAGTTGTGAAGAAAAACAGAGGAGGAGGAGGACTTTTGGTGGAAGTGTTTGAATTGAACAGAGAAATGCAACTAAGCCATGTGTAATAATGGGCAAAGAAATAGGGCAAAAGGTAAAGTGATCAACCCACCAACATCAATCACAACACTCCTCCACTTTTTCTCTTGCTTTTTTCCTCTTTCTTTTGTTGGGTTTTTTGAGAAAACCAGTGGACAAAAAAAACGCAGAAAAGTGGTTAAAGGTGGAGGCTTTGAGGTGAGAGAAGGGAGGGGATATGGGTTTTGGGGAGGAGGTAGGTGGAGGCGGAGGGTGGCAGGGTACGGGGTGGGAGAGGAGTTGAATCCGAAGTTCAAACCCTAGAGAGGGAGAGGGAAGGAGGGGATTAAAGAAGGGGTGTCACTTGTCAGGGAGTGTGGGGGTTGGTGTGGAGGAAGAAGAAGAAGAAGAGTGGAGGGAAAATAATGGTGGTGGGGGAGTAGAGTGGCTGGCTCTGCTGGTTCTGGCGAGAGAGTAAAAGGCAATCATTTAAAGCTTGTACCGGCGATGGCATTTAATGCTTGTACCGGCGATGGCATTTAAGGCTTGTGCAAACACGGTGATATATCACGTATTTTTATGTAAATAGTAAGAGATTTTATTTTAAAATTATTAATTTTTTAACACGCAGATTTCATTTGTACAATGACACGTGACGTGTACTATTTCCTGTGCGGGTGACACTAAAAAATCTCTCCCATTTTGAAGTTGAGCATTTGGTCAAACTAGAATCCGAGGTGTGATCCACTTGGCTTTTGACTCTGTTTTTTAAACCAGCGTGGCAACTGCAAGAAGACATTTGGTAGTTTTGCTTAATTAATTGAGAAATTTGAGTACAGCATTCTAATGAGTTGGGGTAATTCTCCCGAGATCATCTTATCAAAACATTGTTTGTGAACTAAAGGGGTAGTCAAATTAGGATTTAACATAATTTTAATGGGCTTTAAAATCAGAGAATAGTCGATTAAGATTTTAAAAAATAATTTTAAAAGATTTTGAAATCATGGTGTAGTCAAATTAGGATTTAAGAAGATTTAAAAAATACATTTAAATCCAGAAGTAATCAAATGAGATTTTAAAAGACATTTTTAGAATCATTTTAAATGTATGGGTATTCAAAAAATAAAGATTTGGTAGTATTTCATGAAGAAGTGGTTTTCGTTGGACACCAATTACAATCCCACCTCAACCCCTAGGATTTCTTTCAAGCTTATGTTCCATTCTCTCTCTTCGGCCCTCAGTTCTCAGCTATAAGCAGCGGGAGAACTACTTCACTGGTGAATCAATACTCACTCGCACTCCCTTGACCCTTTCCACTATTGTTCTTTATATTTTTATGCCTAAACTCATTGAATTTGACATGGAAGTGGTAAGTTTGTCGACAAAGTTGCAGATTGACTTGAGCTACGGAAATATACCATTTCAAATCAAACCCAGAAGTTTGATCACCAATCCAATCTGCAAAGTAAGACCAAAATTCAAAACCCACCATCTATAATGTAAGAACATATCGACCCACGGGTAAAAAAATAAAAACCAAAGAAGAAGAATTTGATTTGCACCTGAAAATCCAATTGAATCACTCGTCCATGCTCCGAATTGAATTTGAATAAAAAACAATCATTCTTCAGGTAGACAGAAAATGGATAAGACAATTAAAAAGTGTGAATTGGGTTGACAGGCCGGCTTGAAAAGGAACCAGCCGCACAATCATGTTTTAGGGCATGGAGGGAGAAAATGGTTTTTCTTTTGTTATTTGAAAAAAAAAAAAAAACAATCTAATAAAGATAAATGAAAAGTAAAGAGTATGCAAATTCATCAAAATCTACAAATAAAATCCATACAAATTCACAAAAAATTTATAATATAAATTCATATAAATCTGTTAAAATCCATATAGAATTGTAAGTACATTAAAATTCTTTGAAATCTGTCACTTAAAAAAATATATTGAAATCCTTTGAAATCCAAATTGATTACACCCCCTAAATAATTTGGCGGTTGATGATTAGACTCACTCTTTAAATTATTAAAGAAAGAGTTCAACCATCAACCGTCACGTCATTTAGTTAACACAAAATGATCTCCAAAAAAAGTTTATCTCCCTAGCATTTTCCTAACCTGGGTGTTCATATATTTTCCAAGTTCTACTATATTCGATTACAAGACTCTACGCAAATATAACTCCCAAACATATAGAAACGGTCGCCACTTAGTACTACAGTTTAATGAGAGGTTTTAAGTTCAATTCTCGCCAAAGACGAATTTGAACCACGTTATTACTAGCCCATTGTGAGACTTAACCCACTTTCCCACCCTCTTAGTGTAGATAATGTCGTGTGTACGAAAAATACATATAGAAATAGTCATATTTTTTTGGACCCTACACAAGTTTTTGTCTTTAACTAGAACAACTCTTGTATTAGGTTAGACCACGTAAGATTATATAAAATCAAATATACGAGGTCATATGTTTTTGTGAGAGATGCCTAATGTGGTGCCATAGTGTTTCACATTATATTAACAAATAGCGTTTCCAATTTTTAATCAACAACATTTAGATCTATAGGACATACACAAGCGCATATTAGTCCCTGAATCTAAGAAATAGTGAGAATTTTGAATCTCTCTCAATATTGCTTATGAAATCCTCGATAAGAGAAGATTTTCAAATTATGTTAGTATTACGTTTAAAGTAATTTATGAGGTTCTCTTAAGTAGAAAACTAAAACCTAATCGACCTAAGACATTCCCTATATTCTAAAGTATTCATCAAACGTAAAGGACAAGAAATTCATCATACGAAGAAAATAATATCCTAAAATCTTCTTGCTCCAAATTTGAAAAAAACAAAATTCAAAACTTGTATCGAGCCTAAATAATTTTTGCTTGAAGCACACTTACCCTTAACTAGCTTGATGTCTATTCTTGCAGTAATATGTTACTCAAGCCCATGTTTTTCCATCCTTACATTCTTCCCTTTTTTCCTTTTGTCCAGCACCATAAAGGATGGTCAAAATTCCGTGCGGATATAAGTCCTAATCATACATTTAGTCGACCAATTATTGTGGAAAGAGATCATCTTCGAATTTCTTTCATTAAATCTACCTAATTATTTAATTTGGACATTTGAAATTTGATCCAAGAGCTAAAGTTATTATAACTTTTAAAGGGGACCACTGTTTTTAGCAGTTTAATCAAATTCCAAAAGTCCAAATTGAGTGATTGAGTAAAATTGGTGGAAGAGATTCGGAGAGGATCCCTTTCCTTAAGCACCAAACTTTGGCTTTGTCCCTCCACTTGTCACTCACTCACATCAATTGACAGGTTTAACAGAATCTGAATCCTGGTCGGATCCTCTTTGTGAGGATCTCGGGGATTCGTGAATCGTGTCCGTTCATCGTATATCATACGATCATAAATTATTTTAAATATTTTTATTTAAAATTAAATACAAAACAGTAATGCTTGACAAAAATTGACATCACGATATATAATGAATGGACACGATTCACGAATTCTCTCAATCCTCACCAAAAGAATCCAAAGAGGATTCTGTTGGGACTTGACAAGCCATCTTTGTTCAAAATCTTGACAAACTAGTTTCAAGTTTTCACACCTATATACCTATATATTTTGTATCTTGTGTTCCTCTATCTACAACCGATGTTTTGTGTGATTAAAATAAAACCCGTCTTAAATGTACATCTTGGGAGGATTAGGAAGTGTCAGAGATGGTCCAATTCTATAATAATTAATCAAATAACTTAGTCAAACTTCTTTGCTTTAAAAAATGGCAGCCATTGAGGATCTAGAAAGCATAAAGACTAAGTTGGGAGATTGTGGCCTAAGTGGGCTCTTCTATTCTGCTATCTCCAAGTCATGTCATAAAATTTGAGGCCTAAAACTAATTAGGCCGTTAGTTAAAGTTGGGCTTTAACAAGTCTCACAGTGTACTTGATTGACAAGTTCTATTTGTCGCGGTAAGATCAAAACTTGAAATTTTCTCAAGAGTAGGCTATAAGTTATTTTCTTTAATTTTCTTTAGTTTTGTCAAGGCCGTTAGTTAAAGGAGTGACTGATTTGGTCTTAAGAGTTGTTAAGGCTGGGTTGACCAAATTTTAGTTGAACGAGTGAGGTGTGCTAATTTTTACTAAAACGTTGAACTTCAAAAGAATTCGACATAAAATTTCGGTTTACCTAGATTTTTAATTGGGCTGGAGCCCACCCTAGCCTAAAGGTGGCTTCGCCGTTGTGTTACATTGTTCCCTTTATTGGGAAACCCTTATTACAATGTTACTAATTGGCAAGTCCATCGTGTAATGCCTTGACTCCTTTAGAGCAGCTCCAGCGGGAACTTGTGCTCGAGGGACAGGCTGCGGAATAGGGCCAAAGAGCCCGAGTGGGGAGGTCCAGCGTGTGCTGGCGATGGAGCCCAAGCGGCCCCGAGGGAGAGGCCCCGCAGGAGTTGCCAGCCCAAGAGCCCGAGGTGGAGGTGATGCACGTTGATGTCAGGGTGAAGAGGCATGGATTTTCTCATAGATTTTCCGGTCCGGGAGGAGCCTAGAGTCTTGGTTCTGGTCGTCGGACATCATCTCGTAGAGGGTTTGGGACTGGGTCGGTCAAGTCAGAGACTGATTTGACCCGACGAGTTACGGTGATGGCGGCGGTTGGGGAGAATGAGGGCGAGGAGATGCGGGAATAAAGCTTGGAGAGGGATCTTGACGGCGAGAATGAGGGAGGTGGGGGAGTTGGGTATGCGTTGGAATTTAGAGAGAGGTTGCATCATTGGGTCAGAGTTTTAAGGACGACTGATAAGGAATGTGCTTCTTCTGCAAATAGGGGAGGGGATTACATAGAGAGAGAGAGAGAGAGAGAGAGAGAGAGAGAGAGAGAGAGAGAGAGAGAGAGAGAAAGCTCTGAGAGAAACTCGGGTTAAAAGATATGGATTTTTTTTTACGGGAAAAAGAGGAATGAGAGCTCTGAGAACTCGGGGGAATTAAGTGAATGGGAAAGAAAACCCAAAAGTGGGATTTTTGTGGGGATGCAAGGATTGAAAGAAAGAAAAATATTTTCTAGGAAAATGAAAAAAGTAAAATATTTTGAATTATTTTATAAATAAATAAAATAATAATATTTTATTACCTATTGCCAGTGTTATTGAAGTGCAACGGTGGAGATGCAAAAAGCGATTACTGTTCATTGAGGGCAATTACTGTTCACTAGGTGGATAGCATAGTGTATTGCCTGGGGGGGTCTTTCCCACTTTGGAACTGCTCTTAGAGCAACTTCAGCCCTATTTTATAGGCTGGCCCAAAGCCTAAAAATATAGGTTGGCACCCAAAAAAACCCCTCCATCCCTAAAAATAGGACAACCCAAAGTCCAAGCAGTTTGTAGGCCGGTCCAAAATGGGCTGAGGTAGGAACCGGCCTATTTGGCGTCATGCTGATGCCAACAGACAACACAATTTTTTTTTTGCATCAGGCACGTGGGCGCACGTCCCTAACAAGGCTACAGGCCCCGGGCCCATGCTGTAGGCGCACTAAAGGGGCGTCGGACATGGGCCACATGGCTAAGCCTCGGCTGTTGAATTTTCAACGGTAAAAAAAATTTGAAATTCAAACCCAACGGCCAGTGACGTGGCACAATCTGCACCGTTCGATTTTCAGATCAACGGTCCATATTTTTTGGGCAAAAAAACTTAAAAATAAATGAATAAATAAAATGTTAGAAATTAATAATATTTTTTTATATATAAAGAAAATGTTAGAAATTAAACATAAAATCATTATTATTTTATTATTTTACAATAAAAAAATAATATTTTAATAAAATGGATTAGGCTATTTAGTTTTAGGAATAAAGATGCACTTTGACCAATTACTATTCTACAGTCAATCACTATTCATTTGAGTGGATTAAATTGATTTTGAACCAACTCATTTTTTAGAAGTAGAGTTGCTCTTATCAGGGTACTCGGCAAGCCTTGAAGCGAAAATCTTCAATCCCATGGTCTTAAAGAAGAGACTGACAAGCACTAGCAACATGATTTATGCACTAATAAATGCATGTGGTTTCCCATGGTTTAAGCTTTCTGCTTTTGGTTAGTTGTAAGAGAGAAAGCCTGCTGGCTGGAGGTGCCTTGCTTGCCTTTTGATTCCAAGTATTGCAAATATGGTTGTCCTCTAGCTTGCATCTATTCCTTTCTTTGCTCATATGTCTCTCCCAATGTTTTGTTCATGTTATGCAATAAATTAAAGAATTTCCCAAGAATTCAAACATACACTCGCTACACCTCTGTATTATGGTCTAACATTTTCATCGATTCAGGTTCGTAGTTCAAGTGATTAAGAAAATTGAACTTTTCTTCGAGTAGAATCAGTTGCATGTAAAAATGATGTCACAATAACATTATCTCAAATCAATCATGCATTGACACGTGAAAAAATTAAACGCATGACAATGAGTGACTGAATTATAATATCACTGCATAAATTCTTTGCATTACAATAAAAATGATGGAAACTTATTAAAGCAAGTAATTCACATAGGGGGCAAATCATTATGCTGGGTTCGTACGACACCTATATTAGTGTCGTCTACCAAATCATGAACATTGCCATGAGAGATTTTTCAATGTGACCATCACACGAGATGGTACACCACGTGTCGTTATATAAATGATAAGATATATGTATTAAAAAGTTAGTAACTTAAAAAATAAAATTTCCCACAACTTACATAAACACACGATTCCATCACAATTAAAAATTTCTCAAGATTGGGTGGGCGTGCGGTACAACTAACCACCCGCTGATTACGTGTCACCAAGGCATTAACCAGATTCTTTTCTCCCTATTTTCCTGGCAACCAAACACGCAGTAACTGGCGCGTACCTCACCCCCGGCGCATTTTAGCCTAGGACCCCCCGTAAAGCCCGTAAACTCTCCTAATTCGCAACGATTCTTCGAATTTCACCAAAATTTCCAGCTTGGAGTACAAAAATTGCACCCCTCGGCGCATTTTACCTACCTTTCCTCGTCAGCTTCGCCTCAGTTTCAAACTCTCTTTCTCTCTCTCTCTCTCGATTCAATCACAATGAGTGTGACATTGCAGTCCTTCTCGCTCTTAAACCCTAACCCTAGCAGCTGTGGATTGAAGAAGTCACCTTCTTCGTCTTCTTCTCTGCGGTTCGGACAATTGATTGCAGCTCGCGGTCATGGAGCCTCGCCTATTGCCCTCCCGAAAGGGCTTTCCGGCGCTTCTCTCTCCCTGCACCGGCGGAGCTTGTGGACTCGGCCGATTGTCGCCGCCGCTGCTTCTCAGGAGGAATCTGTAAGCTGAAATTTTGAGTTTTCTTTTTGTTGATGATAGAATTAAGAGTGTTTGGTTAGTGGTAACGGTGTTTTGATTTGGTTTTTTTTTTGAGAAATGGGATTTTGAGGTTCATGTATTACTAGTGTTTGATTGAAGAATGCGGAGGCTTGTGTGGGATTATATCAAGTATTCATTTTTGGCATTTGGGAATTGGGAAAAAAGTATGGTTATGATGAATGCTTTCAGAAATTCGGGTTTTGCGATTTTTGTTTACATTTGTCCAGTTCTTTTGACTGGATGTTTGATTATGCTATTCCGACATCATGATCATTTACGCAATACTATGAAATTTGAGACTAAGCGTTACAAAATGTTGGTTTTATGGTTTATTTGAGGTTAATGTAGTGTTTGATTGAAGAATGCGGATGCTTGTGTGGAACTATATCAAGTTTTGATTTTTGGCATTTGGGAATTGGGAAAAAAGTATGATTAGTATGATTATTTTCTGAAATTCGGGTTTTGCGATTTTAGTTTACATTCGTCCAGTTCTTTTGACTGGATGTTTGGTTATGCTATCCCGACATCATGATCATTTACGTGATATTAAGAAATTTGAGACAAAGCGTTTTAAAATGTTGGTTTCGGGTTTATTTGAAGTGTGCCCCTTAATACCCACTTAGATTTTATGGGAAGATAGATATATGGATGAGCCGGGTTTGATTAATCGTTCATTGGGGACGCAACTTGTTCACATGTCATGACATTAAATTGAATTTTTGTTCATAGCAACATTCAGACATTGAGGTGGAGAATGAAAAGAACAATGCTAAATCGGAATCTGAAGAATCAGAAGAAGCTTGGAAACACACTCTGGCTTCTTTCAAAGAACAAGCCTTGAAGATGCAAAGCATCTCGCAGGAAGCATATGAGCAATACTCAAAGAAAGCATTGGTTATTATGAAAGAAACTTCGGAGCTGTTAAAAATACAGGCTGATAAGGCAAGGGATGACTTGAGTGAGATAGCAAAAGAAATCAGTGAAGAAGGTAAAGAATATATCTCCAAAGCTGCAAAGAATTCCCCTGAGCCAGTGAAGGAAATTGTTGAAACATATAATTCATCAGCTGATGATCTCCGTGATGTTTCACAAGTCCGCGACTTTCATGTTGGGATACCTTATGGTATGTGTTATGGAAAAAATCCTATTGTTTGTTCTTTTCTTTCTAAAGCTTTTAGTAAACTTATATGCCTGATTGCATATGCCTATGCCTTGTAGGTCTTTTGCTTTCTGTTGGTGGATTCCTGTCCTTCATGGTAACGGGAAGCACTTCTGCTATTAGGTTTGGGGTTATACTTGGTGGCACTCTTTTGTTTCTAAGCGTTTCAAGTTTAAGATCAGGAGGAGAATCATCTCCCTTGGTCTTGAAAGGGCAGACAGGTAAAGAATGGTTTATTTCTATAATTATACGTATTGGAGCTTATCCAATCTAGTTTTAATTACATGATTTAGTTGATCTTTTATATAATTTCAATGATTCTTAATGTACTGTCGGACCTGCAGCCGTATCCAGTGTAATTTTTCTGAGGGAGCTACGCTTTCTGGCTCAGGTTGGAAATTCATTCTTTTCTTATAGTACAATTAAATTTCTTTACTAGTCTAATTGACATGTCTTCCAAATTTCTAATATTTCTTGTTTCTGTTTTTGTTTCTCCTATTTGCAGAGATCATCATTTCCGAATTTTTTAACAACCCTTGTCAGGTTATTATGATTCATGTTTCTTCTCATTTTTATGATGCTGTTTGCTTTCTTGCGTTTCTTTAATCAGAGAAAATTATATTTAATCTTTGAAGGATATGGAGACAATGATATAATCTTTAAGAGGGTCTATTTTGCTCTCAAAATCCTTGTTCTGGGAAGGTAAAAAATAACTCGTAGTTTTGGGAAGGAAATGATGGCATCTAGTTATAAATAACAATGTGAGAGGGAAAATAGTGGAAGAGACTTGTATGGCTGATCTGAGTGGATCTTGATGTGGTATTTTGCAATCTTTGGACCTTGCATGGTTCTTTCGTTGTTTTTGTCTAGATGGTCTAGATTGCCGACTACCTCCTAACATCTTTGAATACACATACCTGAGCAACAATGCACATTTTCCAGCACAAAAATGTACAAGTATACTTTGTTTATTTGAAGTGAAGATAAAACCATCTTTTTAAGTAGCTAATCCAAAACCGTATAGTTTGCTTGTTCATGATAATATGAGTTTTGTAATATTTATAATTCAGATCTCAAAAGAGTTTATTATCTTATGGTTCGCTTTTTTTTTCTTTCTGTGCAGTGGCGCAGTTGTAGCTTTCTACTTCTATAGGATTGTACAGAATCGCAAACATCAAAAGGGTTCCAACTTTGAGAAGGAGACGTAGAGTTAAAGAGTGCAAGGTGAGTTTCCAGGTTGTTTCTTGGATGAGGTACGGTAAACATACCAAGACGGTGATGCATTGCAATATCACTAAATAGCGGAATCCAATCCTTTTGTCTGATTGAACATCTGATTGAAACTGATATGTATAATTTGGTTTCATGTTTCAGCAGAGCCAAGTAAGCGTCTCCACGCGTGCCAGGCTAGTGGTGTTTGTGGGAAAGCAGTCGCGATGAGAGAACATTTGTGCGTTTGATGCCGTTGGGAATGAGGCAACAGAACTTAGGTGTTTCTTTTTTAACTCTATATTTTCATCATCTAGTGGGCAATCAAATAGATTTTTACTGTGTAATAATATATGGTGTTCTTGCTCCTCTTTTCGGCATTCATACTTTTCGATAAGCAAATTCGGTAATGCTTAACGTAATGGCTGTAGCCGTCCGTACAATGTACTCTTGATTCCGCACTATTATTCGATAATGCTTGCGCTTGAACCAAATTGTACTTGTTTTGTAATTGAATCAGTCTCTCCAAGTAGTACATTCAACCTGAGAGTAAGTTCATGGACTGAAGTTCATTTTTTCTGTGTATCCGGAATTCAAGTCATTACATCATATGTCGCAATACAAGTGAAGGGACATTGAAATATATATCTTAGGCCATCTGTAGTGGGGAGGGCCAAAGGTTCAAAAGCAAAAAAAATAACTTAATTTGTTCAGAAATTTATCTCCAATTGATTACTGTGATGTAATTCTATGGTGTATGGAGCTTACTAGATCATTATTTGGGCAAAGAGGTATCAGACTTGCCAAATGTAGCCCTCTTCTTAGCCTTTTATTTGGGCTCAGTTCATCAATTCCAATAATAATCGATACAAATTTAACGGCTAGATTTGAAAACATTCAACCATAATTTAATTAAATTAACCAATAAATTTAATGTATAAACTAAAAACTAATAAATATTGTGGGACTATGTTTAGCCTCTTCGGTTGGAGATGGTATATGAACATGACCTGACACTGTTCATTTAAAGAATGAGTAGGAACTCCTACTTAAAATTGTTCATTGCCAATTTATAGAACTTTGTGTTTATAATCAAGACAGTTCATAGTATAAATCATCCTATAAAGATCCCCTATACAAAAAATCAATTAAAAATAAGGTTGTTTAGTCATCGAAATGTATAAAAGCAAATGAATGGAATTGGTAAAAGTATTACGAACCGTCTATGTATTTGCTAGAATAGATTGACTAAACGACTTTCGTTTTAATTCATTTTTTGCAACGATGATCTTTATAGTGTGATTGATAATATTAATGGTTTTGATCATAAGCGCAAAGCTCTTTGATTCAAATATTAAAAGTTTTGAGTACGAGTTTTTACTCATTTTTGAGTAGCCAAGTAATGTTGTTTTATAACACCACTTAATGAACCCAGTGCCAGTGGGGGAGCTTAAAGAGTGAAGGCTCACATTTCACTCTCTGATTTCAAGCCCTCGCATCCCAAAACCTGTCTCTGATTTCCGTAGACTTTTGCCAAGCCTTGCTCCTCGTCATCCTTCCCATCTGGACATCTGGTGCTTAAAACTTCCCCTTCCCTCCGTTTAACTAGATCCACCCTTCATTCCGCCACCATCGACGCCACCACCGAAAAAGAGGGGCGCCGTTGGAAATTTGGGTAAGATTTCGAAGAAAAGAAATCTTGGCATTGGAAAATTGGTGTAAGATTATGAACGAGTAAAGCCCGGCTTGCCTCGAAGCCGGATTAGTACTTGTATCTAGTTTTCTGTGGTATGTTTTACATTGATGAGAACATCGACGGACAATTGTTTCCTACTAGAAAATATAATGCGAAACATGTGGAGTAACGCTGATGCTAGACACATTTAAAACGTTACACTCTCGCGAGTGAACCGATTGTTAATGCCGCGCCTAGAGGTTAGAGGAGGGCATAGGATTTCAGGACGTCGTTTGTCTTCCCTTTCTCTCGGACAGCATCTTACATCTTATGAATATGTCTCCGCCAGTTTCAGATCTCCCCGCGGGAGACATGGCCGGGAACTTCTCCTTCATTACCCAACGGCATGTACTGCGCCATGATTGCCCGGATCTCTGAATCCATGTATCTCTGCACGGGAGTAATTCAACAAACCACGTTTAGCTTTAAGGG
Source organism: Pyrus communis (assembly GCF_963583255.1). Taxonomy (NCBI): domain Eukaryota; kingdom Viridiplantae; phylum Streptophyta; class Magnoliopsida; order Rosales; family Rosaceae; genus Pyrus; species Pyrus communis. The sequence goes on along the minus strand of NC_084811.1, from coordinate 4,606,963 downwards.
CTGGCACATTGTAGAAAGCGGACTCGTAAGTAATACATTAGTTTTTGAACAAGAATTTCAGGGTAAGAAAACATACCCGGATTCGATACTTGTAAACTGCATATCCCCCAACTCCGACAGCACCCAAGCAGAGAATGATAATCCAAATTAATCCCCAGCTAGACCCAGAACCACTGGCGTTTTTACCTGCTTAAAAAAAGAGCGACAGAATAATTAACGTAGAAAACCATATAAACATGATGCAAAAGCACAGAAGGTAGTAATCATGCGTCAAAATTAATGGTGGGAAACAAACAGCAGGAATTCCATCATCTATATTAGTCTCTGTCTGAAAAGGAAGTTCCAATGTCACGACTCACGACTCACAATCTAACGCATTGTGAAGTTGAATGGACGACTAGTTTAGCAAAGAAAACCATACCAGCATGTCATTCAAATGACAAAAAACAAAAAAGAATCGAGAATACTCACTTATGCATGCATCATATCCTTGCATGTACAGTAAGCCACCACCGCAACTGCACTCGTAACTGCCCCAAGTATTCTTGCATTTGCATTGTGCACATCGGCAAGCCGTTTTCTCCTTGCACTCATCCACATCTGGAACATGAACAAAAGCAGAAAACCGGGTGGGGTGACTTGGCACCAATACAAGAGAATAGGGATCATAAATGTCATCTAGTTGTTACAATATGAAATAAAGCACATATAAGTTTTCGAGGAAACCAAACCATTCACCTCTGCAATGAAGGCTGGTAATCAACAAGAATTATTAAAACCACAAGTATTTAAATATAATACCAGTGGTGGCCTTCAAACTCAGGACCCTAGATTATGTGCTCATTTGGTAGCCTTACAAATTTATAAGCGCAGGAAGTGGGTAATGTTCTCTCGATGGTAAAACGGTGTGTATAAATGTGGCATAGAACAGTTTGCGGTAGAAATCCCTTGGAAATGGACTCGGGAGCTTAAGCTAAATATGCTCAACGAGCCATCCAAGTCATCAACTGATTTATAAATGAGAATTGCACTATAAATCATTAATTAGAGACATCTGGACATGGTGGGTACCTTCACATGTTTTCTCTCCATCACCCTTGAATCCTGGTGGACAACTGCAACCGTTTGTATGGTCATCCTGAACATCCATTAATCAGAAACCATGATCATTTTTTCACTTTAGGGTGGAGATAGACTCTTTAAGAAGATTCAAATCCAAACTTACACGACAAGCAGAGTAAGTCCTGCCGAGTTGGGTTTCCTTCCAACAACCTCCATTGTTAATTCCACAACGTAATGCTCCTGTAGCTGTTCGATCAAAGCAAGCAGCATAATGACTAGAGTAAAACAAAACAAGAATATAAAATGGCAAGTCATTTCCATATAACCAAAACAACATATTCAAGCACCCCGTTCTAAAATTTCCTAGCATAATGATGGCAACTTTTCTTAAAACAAAAGAAAAAAAACGAAGGAGGAAACAAGGAAATACAAACGAAGTAATGTCAGGTAAGTTAGAGACTACAACCTAGACTAAGACCAGATAATCTCCACCGGCAGTAAATGTGAAAATTTGGAATGCATGCCACAATTAACCATAAATGACAATCAAATAATGTACCTTCACAGTGAGTATACCCATCGCCAACAAACTTTACGCCTTGCACAATAGGGCATTCACACACTCGTCCACGGAATGTATCCTAAAACAAAGGAACAATCAGTACACACAAGAAAAACTGAAATCCCAAACAAACTAAATATCAATAACCCTGAGCAGCCCCCATAAAAGAATACACCGACAAAAGTTTACGACAATAGATACCCTGCAAGCGGTAAGGTTAGCAGCTTTGTCATGCCAGCAACCTCCGTTGTTTTCCAAACACTGATTTGTTTGTACATCTGAAAATAAACAGGCAATTGACACCATCTCAGAGATAATAGAGTGTGAGCCAAATAATGAAATGATGTTTCCATTGGATAATCTTGGTAAAAATATGCAATCCAGATATGGCTGGAAACTAAAACTACTACCATTTCCAAAACTTATTGCAAGCCCTACTCACACGCACACATTCAAGTAGGAAGGTTTTTACCGGAAGGGGTATCATCATTTTACCATACGAACTATATTACAGTCATTTTTTATTGTGAACAAAAGTATTGTTGTTTTGGTTGGTGGAAATCACCCTCTTTATAATAATGGCAAGTACAGTAAAGACAGGTAAGCGGTAGCTTCAAAACATTCACATGTACCATCATACAAACTCACATGTGGAATGACAAGAATCAATCTACATAACTATATCAATGAAGAACATAGAAAAATAAGGCTAAATGAGGACCTTCACTTAAACAAACAGCGGGCTCAGTGGTCTCTTGGAAACCAGAACAGATGGCTTTGAGAACAGCTCCTTTGTCCAGTTTCCCTTAAAAAAACAAAAGAAACAAACGTGAGACAAGAAAAGTGATGTGAATAAATGCGTAACGGGATATAGAAAAGATTTGTATCATACCTCTGTACTGTCTGCGGTTTATTACAAGAGTTGGCAATATTGTAACATCTCCACGGTAGCCCTTGCCAATCTGCAAAACATTTGAGAAGTGAAACATAAGAACAAAGTAGCACACTGCACACTACATGCAAAACATGAAAAGATGAGGAGATAAAGCTAAAACATGTCAAACAGTTCCCATGGGCCCAACCTGGGCATCCTGTTCGGCCTTCAGAACTGCATTCTCCTCATCTGCTTCAGGGTCGCCAATACATTTCTGTATCTTCTTCAGATCAGCACCTTTAATGTTACAGAAAATACGTGGAAATAGTTACTTTATGGTGCTCAGATTTTAGCAGAGTAAATAACAATCCACAAAAACCAGCCAAGGAGAGATAAAGATATTTAGACAACTCACATCAGAGTTTCTGATATTTCATGAATTTCTATACACCAACCAAGCTTAAAACTTTCGGGCAAATTATAGCAGGATAAAAAAGAAAAATTGATCATATGAACAATACTCACATACTCTTGTTAAATATTGAAGAATAAGAATTAACACCAACCAAGAAACTTCAATTATTGCAAAACATAGACAGGCAAATCATAGAATTGCAAATAAATAAGTCATCAAAGAGATGGCAGTTCAAACCGACAAGGTAGCTCAAACTAGCAAATTGATAAAGTTCCCAAAATACTATAGAATTTATACTCGAAAAGCAAGCAGAAACAACTAGCAACAAAATTAAAACACAAATCAGCAAAAATATTAAATTGTACTTAAGCTAAACAACACATCTACAATGCAGCTAACAATAGTGCATTGGTTAATCAAATTTTAACTTTCTACATATGAGAAGTTGCTACCATACCAAGGGATTCAATAACTTGATTTGCACATTCTTGGTTGTACTTATTCTCTTTCATTGGGCAACGTATTGCAAAGTCCGTGACATAGTCCCACCAAAGCCATGGCTTTCCACTTTCATTGGCCACTTTATAGAAGCAAGCTTGACGGAGATTTTGGACCACAACATCTTTCCCATCATAACCTTTACTGAAATCTTGCTCTGGATCAGGAGCACAGTACCTCCCATGATTGATACACTGAGACTTGCACTGTTTGCTCGAAACAAAAGCTTCTGGACAGTACCATGTTATATAGTGTGGAGTAAACTGGGTGTACCCCTTCCGCTCAAGTACCTGAGCTGCTCCTTTAAAGTTCTTCACAAACTCAATCTGGCTGTCGCACTTTGGCCCACACTCATCATTGCTATTCGTCCAAAACTCATACTCAACACGTTCATCAGGATGTGGAAGAGCCTCCGTCCAGTCTAGTTTTATGTTGACCATCTCATCACCCGATAGAGATTTTTTTATACTATCACCCAACTCTTTGCTAATGAGAGCCGAAGGAATTGTGATATTCCGCAGATAATCAGCATCCGCATTTTCTTGTTCAGGAGTGTCCATGGTAATCAACTGCTCATTCTTGTTATCTATAACAAGAATGGCGGCCGCTCCCCCTTTCTGTGCATTCCATGCCTTCAATGTGAAGTAACAATCTGCCAGGACATCACAGTCAATTAGTCATATAAAGAAAACACACCAGTGAAGGGACACAGAAGCCTTACATGCACGTTCTTAGAAACGTCCCGATCAAAACCATCCGCTTATGTACTCACAGAAATGAGTCATAAAAAAACTTCCATGTACATTGGATAAATGATTAACATAACTGTCAAGGAGGGTAAGGGCTTGAATTATGAATACACAAGAACCATAACCATAACCAGCCAACACAACCCAACTTTTTATCAGTTAATAAACATCTGCTAAACTTTTCAAATATACTTTCGAGTTTCGCCAACGGGACTAGATGCAAACCACAAGTATATAACACAAAAACACACCAAACTACTTGCCATTTACATCAACCGCAAATTCCATAACACTCCATAATTATTTCTACACAAATTTGCACACTGATACCAAACTATTACCATAAAAGTTCATAAATTTAGTGAAAATATCAAAAATCGAAGATTCTAACCTCCTCGATCGACAAGAACAAACGTCGGCAGACCACCGGGCTTCGGTTTGAAGGATTCGTCGGTATCTTCAAACCCTTTGCATGCCATCTGATTGGTCTTCGGATGGTACACAGTTCCCACCAAAGTTCCTCCGTATTGAGGAACCCCAAAGTTCCCAATCGCACATTCGTACACACCCTCCATCGAGCTCGGAGAAGTCACTTTCAAGATGCTCTTCTCCACCACGAACCTCGCCACACAAACCCCACATAGCAGAAACCACACACAAACTAAAAATCCAAGCTTTTCCTTCATTTTTTTACACACTGAAACACTCAGTCTCCAATTTATGAAGCCGAAGCAGAGGGACCCGGATCAAAAGATTCACAACCCAACAATATAAAACTCAGATAACGAAAGTTTTTCGAACCCAATTTTACAAATGTACAAAGAAGAAAAGGAAAACTTTTACGGATTTTCCCGAGAAAATATGGTTTTTTTCTCCAAACCCAGATCGCAGAATCTGATGATTAAGAAGAGGAACTAGTTCTTGTGCACTGCAACAATTTCCCTCGGTCAAATAAACTCCAATCTCCACAGTTCGATTTTCTGTCCCCTTCGTTTTCTTTTTCCAATTGCTTGTAAACTGTATATTTGTGATCACATTTTTGGCTTTAAGCTATCGGATAAAAGAGCTGGGCCCACATTGGCGCAGATAACTATGTTCAATTATATTTTACATGCAATTCACGTGTCTCTTTGTACAAAGCTTTTGTCGTAAATTTTGGGAGAAGTTCCTAGTTATTATCGAGGAAAGTTTATGTAACGTTGTCTCGTTACGGCAGTTTTTATACGGTTAGAAATTATCATGAAGTCGCATGTGAACAAAATAAAGAAAATTTTACGTTTTTACGAGAGTTGTCATACATTTAAAGGAATGTAAGGTGTTTCTACGTAAGTTTTTTTCTATATTAATTATGTGTTTTTTTTTGTTAGTATGTTACTAATCATGTGTTAATGTTAACAGAGATAGGCACATCATTAAATGCACCATAAGATAAAAATTTTCTTATTTTGGGCTTTACACTAAATCTCCTACCCAACTGTGTACAAGAGAAATGTTAAGGGAGCTTTCTAAAAAATGAGAGTCCTTATAGATTTTTTGTCACCTGACTCATTTCGTACTTTAACGTCAATTTATATGTCAACGTTATAAAATATTATACAAAAAATATACGGTGACAAAAAATTCATAGTACCATTTTTTAGAAAATATCCTTAACATTTATTTGGTGTACAATGCAGAAAATATTCTTCTCTACGAGGATGTTGAAAAAGATGAATTTTATGTTTTGAGCACTTTGGCATAACACAAATGTAAAACTTGATCTATTAATTAATAATTTATAAGAATAATAAATAATTGATTAAACATGTTACGTAACTAGCTAATATGATGAAAAGAATATGGTCTTGTAGGGAGAAAGTATAAACCTAGAGAATATTAATTTGGTTGTAACTTTTTTGTTTTGGAGCATTTTCAAGAGTCTACAGAATTAAATTCAAAGTGACACATAGAATTTTTTTTCTTACTTTCATAAATTTAGAGATGAGAAATGTTGAAGATTCTCTTTCAAAGTGAGACTTTTCATGGACTATCTTTTAGCTCACAGTTTTACGGTAATTCTCGTGCTAACATTATAAAATAAAGTGATAAAATCATGAGGTGACAGATGGTCCATGAAGAGTTCCACTTTTGGGAGAGTCTTCTTAGTATTTTTCAATTAAAACTCTTTATCCCCTCTTAGAACTCTCAAAAGTAGGACTTTCCATAAACTCTCTGTTATTTCATAGTTTAGCGTTAATTTTCTTACATATATTATAAAATAATATGATAAAAGCAAGAGATGTTAAAAAATTTGTGGAAAGTTTTATTTTAAAAAGTCGCATTATCATTTTTTTTTCTTTATTATAATAATGTGTCTTTGTCACCTTTGTCACCAAAAAACAAAGAAAATAGAAATATTAAAAGAGGTCGCATGAGGAAAAATAATAAAAGATACTCTTAGTATATTAAAAGTGGTCACATTAAATATTAATGTGTCTTTGTCACATTTACATGATATTATCGATGTAGATTTTGGTTTAATTCTAAATATATAATTTGCAAATGTATTGAACTTTGTAAGATTTTTTAAGTGTGAATTTTGTAAATTTTTTGAAATTATTAAATATTTTTGTTGGTAATTTTAAAGATTTTTTAGAGTTAAATTAAGTGAACTTTAATGAAAAACTTCTGGTATTGTTTACTTTAACGAAAAACCATATTTTTACACTAAAAAGTCAATTCTGATACTATTCATTTTACCATTTATTTTATTTTTATAGTTAAAACTCAAAGTTTTCAAACTCTTTTCATTAGTTTTTCTTTAAATTAATCTCAAACATTAAATTGGGCAATCTTTTGAAACCAGAGGCTCACAAAGCGTCACGTGATGGCGCTGCAAAAGACTGGGCTTTCACGTGGGGCGCCCCCCCGTCTGCTAGGCTTCGAGCAGTCGCAAGTCCTTGTTGTTGCAAGAACTTCTGCCTTTTGCCCAACCGCCTCTTGGTTTTTCCACCAGTGGAGCATCATTGCTGGGTCCAAAGACAATTGAATCCAATTGCTCTTGCAATTGAGAGTCCGCTGAAGATGGTCTAAATCGTCATGTGATTTGTGTTTAAAAGTCATGTTTACAGAAATTGTTGGAAATTCTCTTAGTGCTGCTACTTTTGCAAATTTGCATGGTGTTGGAAACACGCGGTGGGACACTCGATCTGTCGCCATCCCTATACAAGATCACACCTGGAGACTTTCAATGGCGGCGGTCCCGTGCCCAAATTTGAAGCAATTCATGGGCTTCAGACAAAGAAAGTAATGACATGGTTGCCAACATAGCAACATAAATTTTTACTTTATTTGGCCAAACAAAACATAATTTATAAATGATTAAGGACATTTAAAAGTGTTTTTAAAACAAATGAAAACGTTTTTAATGAAAATATTTTTAAAACTAATTTTTAGTAAAAATTTAAAGGATTTTGAAACCAAACAACGTTTTAAGTGCTTCTTGCAAGAAGTAGATGTGTGGTGTTTCTTCCAAAAACTACTTAAAATGTTTTTAGAATTCAAAATCAATTTCACAAAAAAAAATTTTTTTTTAGTAATTTTAAAAACGCTTCTAAACGAGCCATAAATATGTATTTTTATTCAACAAAAATGGAAGGATGGATATTTAATATGCAACAGTATTGTTTTGATAAGAAAAAAAACATTGATCATTTGCTCGTTGATTGTGTATATTTTAATAATAATTATAACATTCTAATTGTGATTAGGTGAATAACAAATAATCGATGTAGAGAGTAAAAAAGCATACAAAATACTGGGAATGCAAGAAGTGTTACATGGGACAGTAGGGATTTTAGTTGATTTGTTTGTGGTTTCAAAGTTCTTATAAGGCACTCTATTGGGGGTTAGGTCTCTTGTTTTTTGCTTTACGTGAAAAAAGAGGGCATGCAATTGTAGTTTTCTGACTACAGATCTTGATGTGTATTTTTGCTCGTCTAATCCTTCACAACCTTCACTATTGTTGAGAAGAATAAAGTTGCATGAAGGAGCATAACATAACGAAGTTCTTAAGATCTCACAAATTGGTGCAACCACGATAAGGCCCAACGATAACCTATTCTAGCTAGGAGGTAGTGTTTTTCGTGTGGGCGCATGAGCTTTGTCGGTCGGGTGGGCTATACCGTCTGTGTGAGAGTTACTCTTATATAATCAGTGACGTTACATGACAAACATTTATTGAATAGTTTAGAGTAATTTTAAACATATGACAAACATGTAATGGACCGATGACGTCACTAGGACTATGCATTGTTTCAAGAGAAAACCTCTCCATTTGCACTCGTAGACACAAATTCATTGAACATGTTCTGTCACATAGAATAATTGGCTGAATATATATATCACAAGCTATTCAGAACGGGATACGACTTTTAGAAGGTTAGTGAGAATGTGTTTTTGGTGATGGTGGTGGTGTCTGCAGTTATCCAATCCAAAACGCTGCAGAACAGGGAAACTAGCCATGCATCTCCCGATTCTTCCGAAAAACGAAGAGACTAAATAACAAGGACACCAACAACCCCCACAACAAGAGATCATAATAAGGGCTGTCTCCGCCGCGGCCGCCCGTGATGGTGATGATGTTGACCCATGTTCTTCGTCTTCCCCCAACTATTAGACAATATCAGAAAGAACCCAACAATAAAAAACCAGTGGAAGCAGCTTTCACTGAAATATTACCTGAATGAAAGATAACTTTGTTGTTGTAGAATGGGATGATTAATTTCATTCATAGAGTAAATCCCTTTATATATGCATCACAATTCTTGGGCTATAAGGAATGGGATTCCTACAAGTATTGGGCTACAAGGAATAGGATTCCTAAGTAGGAAATCTGATATACAAATAAATATATATACAATATACTTGACAACAAGGAATCCTAATTAGGGTTTTAGTCCACCATACCCCTTCAAACTTGGAGACACCGGAAAGACAGGTTGGGACAACCCACAATGCCGACTGGTTGATCAACTGATGGCAAATAGCGAACACAATAAGTACCCCATTGGACACACTCGTCAACAAAATGTTAGTACACCTCAATATGTTTGGTTCAACTCAGTATGTTTTGGTGCGACCGTGCAAGCATAAAAGACCAGATTAAGTGGAGGAGTCCTAATTAGGGTTTTAGTCGATCACTCTCTCTGTCTGCACGAAGAAAAAGAACTATGAGCGTTGATGAAAACCAGGACCATTCTATGATCTATCAACTGGCTCGGCAATACCTCGAACGCTATCAAACCAGTTGTTTCTTTCTAGGTGTATAAGGGAAGCCCTAGGAACTTACACACTATAATTTATTTCATTGACCAGTTAACAACATCTTGTGGCTGTAGTTTAGTGGTAAGAATTCCACGTTGTGGCCGTGGAGACCTGGGCTCGAATCCCAGCAGCCACAAAAGTCATATCTTTTTTAATTTCGAATTTCACTAACCCAGGGTTAAATTTGTCATAAAAACAGGATACATTAGATTGAATGTTTCGAAAAACTAGAGGGGGATATAGTTGAGTTTGTTAAATTTGGATTGTTTGCTAAACTTATTCTAAGTCAACGTGCACTGTAAAACTCGCAACTATACCAAAAAAAACTGCGATTGTAAGAGAGAATCGTCTTTAACAAAAAAACTCATTTTTAAATCTACCGAATCATTTTATCCAAATGAACCCTCTCTAACGCCGGTGAAGAGTCATTTAAATATCCTTTGCTTTCTTCATTTACTTCTTACGCATGAGTTTGATGGAAAAATTGTCACCAACTACTAATGAAATGATTGTCTACCCCTCTACAATGGGTCTCTATAAGAATTTTACACATCATAAAAATTTGCTAGAAAATGAGAACGATATCTAAAGCAGAGATTCAGAGAATGGAAATAGCTCGTCAAGAATTAGATTATCCTCGTTCCGCTGCCGGAGCTCAAAAGCGGTCAGAAAAATATGGTACAGCACCAGAGTTTACTTGTATTTCTTTCTTCACATATTTTCTACCATAACTACTTTTGCACCTATTCTCTCTGCATGATACATAATACATGGATTCTGTATCAACGATTCACAGAACTCCGGAATTGTTAGATCAAGAAAATGAAGCTTCGTCGTGGAAATCACTTTCATACAGGGAAGGGAAGCATCTACTCTCGCTTATCCTCCTCCATATCATCTGCATGTGCATTCTCGTATTCTCGCTTGATTGCCACATCTCCACTGACCTTCAACGCTCCACTGGTTAACGAGATGCCCTCCTCATCAAAATCATCTCCTGCTTCCTCCATGTATGCATATCTACATGTACAGCACCAATGTGATTGGTTTTTGCAAACACAAGATAACACAACTCCATAATTGCCTTTGCCATTTGCATTTTGGATTCAACCAACCAAAAAGGAGAATAAAAAGGGGAAACAAACCCCAACAAAAGAAAGTCCCAGTTTCCTTGTTTCTATAGCACATCCGACACACAATTTCCACAAAATTTCGACAACAATAGTAAGCATATCATTAACAAACAAAACAGTCTTTAAGGACAAATGTATAGATTTTTATAATAAGTACGCAAAAATGATGTAAGACAGCAGAAAACTTTATAGATGCAATGTCAAAAACAAAATACCTAGTTGGGTTACGTGAAGGGGCCCAAAGGATGCATATTATTGCCAAGAGAGCATAGGCAAGAATACTCCAGAATGCTGGAATAATCCAAGCAATTTGCCAAAACTCACTCAGGGGATCCGTTGCATTGAAGTATAGCTGAGTCAACAATACGCAAAGGAGTTCAATTATTAGTTCCTACTGGAGAAAACAATATGAATAAAGACACTCCACCTGCACCCATGGGAATTGTTAATTTACAAAATACAACTTTGCAATGAATAATACCTCAAACCCAATCCAAGCAACCGAAAGAAGCACAAATATTGCAAGTGAGTTGGTAAATTTTCGGTATAGCTCCAATTTAGCCAAGTTTCTCCTGATCTGCATCCAAAAGAAACAAAGGAAGATGGTGAAAAATTGGTCATTAGTATACCAACATCATATTCCACGGGCATAACATTATCCTAAGCTGTACATATACAATAACATCATTAAGCATTCTTCCAGCAAAATCACAGATTACATTGTCACTCAGCACAAGAAAAGCTTCAAATTGCATGGTATTCGTGCATATTTAGGTGGAAGCCACATCCAATGCTGCATGCTTGTTGCGTGAATAAAGAAGATACTAAACTTAAGCATGCAAATGCTGAAGCTGCAGAGAGAAATTCAAAACAGAAAGATTACCTGAAGTTTCTCTAAAGTTTTTGATAACGATGAGAAAATCCATAGAATAAACCACGAATCTAAGAAGGCAACAGGTAGAACCAAAAATAACTTTGTTTTTCCTGAAAAATCATTGATGTTCCCCAAATGTTCAACAAGCTCAAGTGCTTCGGATGCCACGAAATATACCAGACCAAGAAGAAATACTTTCGGAGTTATACCACCAAGTGTAGGCTTCACTACACCAAAACCCATGGAAACGACCAAAAGAAGAAGGCGGGAAAGAGTCTTCTTGACAGCACTAAAAGTTACAGCCCACAATGTAATGCCCATAGGTCTGATCCCAGTTGAATTAAAATTGGCATACTCAAAGTACCACACAGCCATTTCGCACATTCCAAGAGCAATCACCGCTGTGATATGGTAGTGCAATTGTATAATATCCTTCCAAAACTGAACAAACCTCAGAAACCAGGCAAGTCCAAGCACAAGGTAAGCTAAAGACATAAAGCCATAGAATGTCATCAAAGGAGTCATCTTCCCAGGCAAATAACCATCTGGGTTTCTCCAGATGGTCGTTCCTTTAATCAGCGTACCCTTGAGTTGCGGATCACAGTACATGAAATAAAGGTAGTACATTCCGGAACTGTTGATATCAACCGTCTTAATTTCCATCTTCGCCTCTTCATCTTTTCCATTAAAGAATGTTTTGATGCGCACAGGCCACTCCGGGTTGTCCTGATTTTTGTGGATAACAACCTCTCCCACCGTGCAGTATCCAGAATTCGAAAGATTCCTGGTGCAGCATATTTGATCCGATTGGGCGAAAGAAGCTCCAATCCTTGCCCTGTCCTTCACTTCAAGAATGATAGCTTCCACCAATCCAGTGTCCTGCTGCATTTCACTCATCTTATTCGCAGACTCTTTCGTCCTCACAAAAGTGACACTCTCAAACCTGAAATTCCATCAGTAAGTCCGCCACTACCAACCGACTCAAATCCAAATCATGAACTTATAAAGTCACAAATTTTGAACCGATTTCGAAACCATGATCATAACCCAGTTGAGAGACAATCTCAAGATCTCAACTTACCAATTAATATTCACATTAACAAACTAATTAGCCATAACCCGCTATCTTAAATCAATTGGTATCAGTAATTTAAAATTTACCAGGTAAACTAAATTAGTAAAGTAACAAAACTTGCTATGCATAGAAGATAAAAGGACAGGTTTTTCACTGACTTGATGAAGGACTTGCCCTTGAGGTGGCGATTGTCTGCTGAAGAACTATCGGTAGAATCGTGGACCTTGGAAGCGTAGAGGCCTTCACTGCCGCCATGAAAGAAGAAGGCGTTTGACTGAGGATTGAAAGCTTCATTTCTGTACTCGTGGATTGAAGCATCAGACCTTATGATGCACTCGTTGCATGTGAGAAAAACCCCCAAAATTAACACTACGAGCGAGCCCCTTTCACACCAGAACCTTCTCTGTTCCATTTTTCTCTCACCTTCTTCCCCCTCGAGAATCTCAGCGCGGTTTGAGATGGTGAAGTGGGGAAGAAACAAGACATACCAAACGAAAACGACGCCGCCCCTGTCTTTTCGCTGTCCAAAGGCGTCTTGGGCTCATTTTTCCCTTGGTGGGTTCTATATTTGGGCTTCCTACGACATTGTCAACTTTTAAAATAATGGGCCTTTGTTGTCAAATTATTGAAACCCAAAAATTAGGAAGTATAAAGAGGAGAGGTGGCGTTTATTAGTTATCAGTCAAGTCTCCCAATAGAAGCATCAATGCATTTAGGAATCACACATGATGAGATATTCAAGTAAGAATCAACTGAAGGATTGACCAAATTGTGAAGAATGAGAATATGAATAACTTTAATTTTTTCTATTGATCAAAGAATATTATTTCTACTGTAAAAACTGTTTAAGGTAATACTCTATAAAGGAATAACCTTCTTAAAGTCGTAAATTATAGTCACAACTTGAGACCAATTATATATAGAAATAAACTCCACATTGTAATAAAATTCTTGATCCCATCTTAAGGAAATATGCCTTCACATAAGAATAATTTTCAACTAATCATAAAATTGCTCCCAATGTCTCATTGTCTCAACTATATATGTTGTGCTTAATGTAGACTAATCATAAAATTGCCTCGAGTGTCTCATTGTCTTTTTTATCACGAATATGCGCATATTACATCTCAAATGACTCAGTAATTTGGGCTATACAAATAGTTTTTATTTAATTAGAATATCGCACAAATAAAACAAAAAAAGACAAATAATGACTTAGGGGAGTGTTTGTTGTACCAGACTATATTGGACTGTACTAACCTGAGGGATTAAGCTGGACTGGCTTAGACTAGACTAAACTGTATTAGCTTAATGAAGCGCGCGAGAGCACTCCCATGATGGGTGACCCACTGGTAAGTTCTCGTGTGAGTTCCCAGAAACAAAACCGTGAGGACGTGGTCGGGGCCCAAAGCGGACAATATCGTGCTACGGTAGAGTCGAGCCCGGGATGTGGTGGGGGCCCGGGCTGGGAATGTGACAATTTGGTATCAGAGCCTAACCTTGGTCGTGGTGTGCCGATGAGGACGTCGGGCCCCTAAGGGGGGTGGATTGTAACATCCCACATCGCCCAGGGGAGTGGATCATGTGATCCTTATATGTATATTCCCATCTCTACCTAGCACGAGGCTTTTTGGGAGCTCACTGGCTTCGGGTTCCATGGGAACTCCGAAGTTAAGTGAGTAGCGCGCGAGAGCACTCTCATGATGGGTGACCCACTGGGAAGTTCTCGTGTGAGTTCCCAGAAACAAAACCGTAAGGGCGTGGTCGGGGCCCAAAGTGGACAATATCGTGCTATGATAGAGTCGAGCTCGAGAGATATGTGACACTATCAGACTAAAATGCAGGATAAATAATATTATATTATTTAATTAATAAATATAAATATTTTATTATTATCCTATATTTTTCTTCCTCTTTTCCTTCCTTCACCGTCACTTTCTCCAACATTCTTCCCTTTCATCCGGGGGAATTGGGGCTTGATTGTTCCGTGTAGTCGATTCGCTAATTACCTTCCATGAACAGAGTTCATGAGCTCGGGAAGAGAAGTAGGGCCTTTGGTCAACCAAGAGAGGTCCAGCCCTTCCTGATCATTCTCGTTGCGTTCTTTTTTCGAGCTGATCTCTTTCTTTCCCTTCTTTGCCCCACCTTTCCTTCTCCCAGATTAGACATCTCAATTCCAGTCTCTATCTCTCTTTTTTTTCTGTCCAACTCCCTCTCGATTCTAGTCTCTCTCTCTCTCCTCTCTCCCTCGCTCTAGCTCTATGTTATTCGACGAAACCTCATATCTCCATTTTTTCCGACGAGTTGCAGGTTTTCCATCGTGTTTTTCGGCCAAACCTCGTCGAATTGGATGAGGTTAGCACCACTAACAAACTGCTCTCCATCCCTGGACACAGATCAAAGCTTTGCATGCTCGAATCTATCATGGATTCGAAGAAACCCAAACATGCCGAGACTTTCGGGCCAATTTCCGGCCACCTCTGGCCACCTTTTAGCCTCAATTTAGGTAGAAACGGAATCCCCTCACTCCTAGCTTCAGTTTGGTATATTTTTTACGTGAAAATTGGTTGTGAAACGTATTTGAAAGAGATAGTCGAATCGGAAAGTTAAGCGCAGTGTGTGGTCACAAGGAGTGGCTGTGAGTAGTGGTCGAGCAAGACAAGGATGAAGAGAGATGTTGGTCTTAGCTAGTCCCATGGTTCTTGGGGGTACTCGCTAAGACCGGATAGTCCTGCCTTTAGTCGAGGCAAGTGAGAGCTAGTCTTACTAAAACTAATCCTTGTTGGGAACAACGTGGGATTGGACTAACCCTTAATTTTGTCCAATCCAGTGAACTTTAACGAGTGCAAACAAACGCCCCCTAGATGTGCTGTTTTTGGGATTTGAATCCCATCCAGATCCAAATTGTGGGGATCCTAGGGATCATCACAATCTTAGCCATCCATCGTGTATCGAGAGGTAAAAATTATTTAATTTTTCTATTTAAAATTAAACACAAATAGTACCTGACGAAAACTGACCGTACGATGTACGATGAACTGTTAGAATGTGAAGATTCTTAAGATCCCCACAAAATGAGTCCGAAGAGGATCCTCTTCCTTGTTTTTGGACTTGGAGTTGTTAACATTTGAACAACAATTCTATACAGATGTAGGTTAGGTGCAACTGCATCTAGAATAGTTTAGTTTACGCCACCTTGATAACTTGTTTTTCCTAATTACTTATTTCCTCTCAACCCCACTAGAAGGCTTGAGAGAAAGGCGTGTGTGAGAGCGTACCACTACTAGCTGTCGACAAGTGGGACACTGGTTCCAAGGTGCGCACCAATCTGGCCAAACTGACCGATACAAGACCATAGTGACCAATTTGTTTTGATTTAGATCAAAGAAAAATTTAAATGATTTACAAAAATCGAACCCAGTTGTAATGTGCACGTCCTCTTACGTGTGGTGAAATTTCAAGTTAAATATGTGGACAACAAGAATTGGGTGACGTGAAACACGTGTGGCCGTTGGGCTTCATACGTAGGCCAACCTGTTTTAATATCATGAAGAAAGTTAAAGTTCCACCATAAAACTAATAGGCCATATGGGAAGTAACCGAACCTCTTATAAGCCTTGCAAGGTTTCTTCTTTCACTAACGTAAGAATCTTTTATTTTCACATTCTCATAGTTCTCTCGAATGTGTCGTCAATCATCATCGACCCTCTACAAATTTATTTTTTAAAAAAATTTCGTGCTAGTTTCATGGAAATTCATCCATATAAAGCTCAAATTGCGAGAGGGGCACCTCCCTTTCCTTCATCATCTGTTTCTCTTCTCTGCTGCAATACATCAAGCATGATTAACATATATGAAGCAATATAGAAGTAAAAATTCAAAAACCCTAAATTAGAAGTAGCTTAAGAGATTCAAAAACCCTAAATTAGAAGTACCTTGAATTATCAAAAAGGAAAAAAAAAAAAAAGCTTGAATAACATGCTCCGTTTGTCAGCAATTCCTGCTTCCGTGCCCGTCAACAAGTTCTCTATTATCAACAATTTATATATATGTTGTTACAAATTGCTCCAAATCTTCCTGCCTCCGTCCCTCTCAACCACTTCTCACTTCCTCATTTTAGTTCCTTTTATTTTAAATATATATGTTGTTGAAGAAAATTGAGGTTTTACCATAAAACTAATTGGCATTATGAAAGTAGCCCAACTTACTTATTGAGAGGGCAATCAGGTTGCTGATTTCTTAGCTAATTATAGGGTTGATCATGTTGAACCCTAATCCCCATAATTAGCTAAGAGAGCCAGACAATTCGATCAATGAACCCTAAGAAGTCATAGCACCAATGAACTTGAAGAAGAAAGGAAGTGAATAAGTTACAGTTTGGTGGTGTAATTTCCTTTGCTCAATCACATCCAGAATTAGATTAGATATTGATTAGAATAAGTTGCAATTTGATGGTGTAATCTTCTGCAGCAGGTATCAAGTTTGGTAATTGCTGCATTTCGCATTACAAGAAAAGTTGACAATAATCACTAACATTCGTTGTACACAATGAGGTGGCTAAACTCTTAACAAGTATTTTTCTATGGGGTAATTATTAGTATAATCTGTTCTTGCTAATTGTGGGGAATGAGAGAGTGCAAAACTCTTTCCAATTTTTACTAAGACAGCTCTTTACCGGGCTTTTAGCCCTCTTTTATCTTTCTGGAAAAATCTAACATGGTTAATCATCAAAATTATTGCAAAACTACTAATGGTTAGAACAAGTACTGGTTCACACTTTTAAAAATATGATAAGCCATTACAGTTTTTCATTTTTGTTATTTTTGATAGAAGTGATTTTGGAATGAAGAAATCAGAAAACATTAGGGTTAGGATAAAACTTCTCAAACATTATAATCTTTTCTCTTTTTCTTGAAAAAATAACATTTATTGACATGAACATTATTCTTATCAACTGGCTGAGCAACATCTCACTAAACCCTTTGCATAAAGTTATATGTATCTTGTTAGTTCGTGACCTAGAAACTTTTCATTTTCTTTATATTGGAGAGTCCATAAAGCATTAGAAAAAGAAAAAAGTTGAACAAACTTGTTCAACAAGCTTGACTCATCCGGCAGGAGCAAATCAATGAATAAAACCAATTCCCATCAGTTTCACAGAAGCTTAATTAATCAAATTTTCTAATCCCAAAACTTGGAAAATACATGACCTTTGTAATTAAGTAGAAATTGAACTTGGACTATATCTCCCATCATTTTGTCTGTAGCATGATAAATAAAGGAGTCCACCTAAACTTCCCATCTTGATTACTTGATCATCTAGTCCCTGTCAGTGTTCTATTTATACATTCACATGGAACTTTCCAAGCACATTCTTACAATATGATTGCTGAAGATTGGTGGGCTTCTCTTTCCTTTTTCTTCTCCTTTTTTTTTCTTTTTGAAAATGGGACAAGTTGGTGGCTTAACAGTCGACCTTTTCAGGACCAAGAAGACTCACAAAGATATTTTAGTCTCTTCTTAGCTACCATTGTGCTATTCAATGGGTCGGAAACACGGCTTGGTACACCAAGTACGTTTCCGATTTCTTCTCTTTCCTCTTATACATGGTTGCAAATTAAAAAAAAAAAATTCAATAAATTATATTATGACACTTAGTGTACTATTATGTGTTTTTGGTACTCTAAAAAATTTCTTCAACTTTGAGCCACAAGACAATAGCTAAGCAAACAAAGCAGATAAAAATAGATTTGAACTAAGCGAATAAAAAAAATCCTTCTTGAGCCTCGAGTCCTAATGTCTAATGGACACATTATCAATATGAAAGCAATTTTATTTCCCTGAGACTAGAATTTCTAAGAATTATTTGTTTAGGGATCTGATTCCAAGGATAAACCATTCTTATAAACAAACCTGGGTTTGATTTCAATGATACATGTTTTAACCATTAGATTTGATTTTAGAAATTATTAAATCTTTTATTTTTAATCACAATCTTTCCTTCCCAAGCACTTCGTACCTGTCTTTTTGGATCGCGCAACGATATGAAATTTCAAATTGCTCATGTGCAGTCCCAGCTACTATCTGCCTAGTGTCCCATGTCCCTTTACACAGACAATCTTTTCATATTTATGTCTAAATTCTAAGGGAACTGTTATTAGCATTTTAAAAATCTCATTCTATACTCCTTGCAAGTGTATTTTTCTTTCTAATTATAGAAAATTTGGAGTACCAAATGAGATTTTTGGAGTGCTAATAACAATTCCCAATTCTAATACCAAAAGAGATCTCTGCCAGAAGTACTATTGCATACATATTTGTTTAGGCCAAAATTAAATAAAAATAAGGCCTCTTAAGTTGCTAGAAGTACTCACCTCCTTTAATGTAGATGTGCGCATTATCCTACATGCCCACGCCACCTCTAGATCGTGCGAACAACGTTAAGATACATCTGAAGGCCACCTAGTAGAAATTACAGTCACTAACAACACTAGATAAGATCTGATTGAGGTTGCTCTTTCTCCACTACCTATAAATAGAGCCAGAAGACTTCAAATTCTTTTTCTACAATTAAACAAAACCTAAAGTGACTCTTCAATCAAAACAACTGATTTTCATCACAAACCCATTTGCTCTTAAGTAAAACCCCTTAACTCTTTAGCTACAAGCTCAAAGTCATCATTTGAAGCAAATACTACCTAAGATCTTGAGATCTAAAACTTTTACAATTCTGCCACCCCGTGATATGATTCAGTTGACGTGCAATTCCAACCACTCTAATTTCCTGTCAAAGGCATCTGTTTTGTACTAAGTCCAATCCTATACAAGTGATATCGGTGGACTCCTTTAGTATTATATCGGCGTCCATGGCCTGAATTTGGCTAGACTTTTACTACTTTTCTTTACCTTTCCAGTTAATTATATTTCAAGTCATGTAGCTTAGCCTGTCGGCCTAGATTTTACTTTTATAAATGTTTGTAGTCATGACTTTATCGTGAAAATGATTACGTTATGTTTTTTGGTTTAGTTTTCATTTCTCGTTTATTTACGTCCTTGTTCACTTGAGGCACATATAAGAAGTTAATCGAATCAGCATTCCACTAGGTGCATAATCATTTGGTTAACAAGTCAGATCTACACACAACTTTCACACGCATTCGAACACAAACATTGCACGTTGGCAGCCTTTAACAGTGACATGCCTATTCTCTCTTTCTCTCGAGTCATTTCGTGGCACTGAGACCGAAAACAACACTTTGAACACGTGTTGAACCCAACATGCAGACTCCTTCCAATTTTGACACCAATAGCACTGGATATTTAGAAATTTTCATGAACTAATTACTTGCATTGTTTTTGTTTAAAGTTCGGCTTAAATTTAAAGTGAGCAATTGGTTTCAAATTTCCTTCAATTTTTTAATGAGAACAACGTGATATAATTCTTATATCCACCATAGTCATTTGTTTCTATCCAACCAATTAAACAAATTCTATCCGATTGCCATATTTTAAATTCTATCCAACTTATTCAATAAATTCTAATTAAAACAACTAAAATAGCCAGGAATTTTCCTTGTATGTAGTAAGATCTTCATAATTCTTTCGTTTCTTTTAATAGATAGTAAATCGAATTTTATCAGATCTCCACATATTGGAGAAAAGAATTGATTTTATTAATTAAGAATTGTCATGCATTGTATATGAAAAGGGTGTTAAGCATAATTAAGGTTGTTGGAAATTTTGAGTAGAAATTTCATTGTCCCACATTGGCCATTCTCAAAAGGATTCCTTACTTTATAAGGTTTTGTCCCCTTATAGAAAGTGATTGGAGTGATAAGTATTGGAGACTAAAATTGAGCTCACCCTTAGGGCCTTGGGGTAATTATCAAAAGATGGGCCTTGGGGCTTGGGCTCTAATTATTTAATTATTTTTTTATTATTACCAGCAGACTCATCCGAAGAGTTCAGAAAAAACGCAGAGCAAAGCACCCCTCTGAAGAGATGTCTCCCAACAGTCACACCCCATTCTCATACCTGTTGCGAACATGCATAATCCCATTATATATACATTCATCTGCATGACATTTAGAACACAGAAAATCAACATTCTTCTTCTACAATCATAAACATCATTTCTGAGAGAACCACACAAAAATTCGCCAGAAGTCAATTTTTCCGGTGCTGGAATTCCTGACTTAGATTGTTGAATCCTGGTGAAGCAGATGTCCGTAGAACTACAAGCACTAAGTAGGGACGAAATTTCTGTTTCAAAGACATTGCGGTACGCAAGCCTCGATCTTCAATTTTTCTGTTTACATTGTTTATACTCTGTTCAATATTTATTAATGTTCAATATTTATTAATATTTATTATTTATTAGCAAATATAATTTTATCACAGATTGTTGACATATATCCAACAAAGCTTCCATTAATCACTTAACGAGGAGAAATAGAAAACATTGCTTCTTGTATATTTTGTTTTGGGATAATTAACTGTGTTTACATATTTTATAAACCAAGAAAGCAACAATTTTTTTCAAAGTACTCGGCTTTCATCCTCGAAAACACATCGTCACCATCATACTGATTGGTTCAAATATTTCATACGATTTCCCTAAAGTTCAATTTACCACAAGGATCGTACGCTAGCAGCTACTAAGTATGTAGTACTCATAAAAACTCAAAATTCAAATATCCGTATTTCAAAACTTCATTCATCAAAGTAAAGACTCGACAGTCTTCCAAAACACGTCGTCATCTTCATACTGATCGATGCTTGATGAAAACCCAACCATGGGTCCAGAGGACTGGAACGTCAGATCATGCGACACAAGATGATCATGCCGTAATGAATGGTTGTGGTCGCTTGTCACTGAGTGATCAATTGTTGCAATATCTTCTTTAGCGAACACTTCTTCTTTAACTGATGATGAAGCGAAGGATGCGAAAAATGGGTGCTCTTGTTTGTTTGTCAAACAGTTGGCGTTTTCAAAACTAATGAACTTTGAAGAATCTCTAGGACTTGTGCAATCCAAGACTTGTTCAGAAGTTTTGAGGTAGTCTCTGCACGTGTGGGTGCCATAATAAGTGGTTCGGAACACTGGTGGATGATGTTGAACTTGTTGAACGCGCTTGGTTGCTTTGCACACTTGATCGTGTTTGTGAGTGCATCTAAAGTAGTTCCTGCATATATATATGTACATATACATATATACATACACAACATAACTATGGGAATCTTCATTTCTTGAATTGTTACCAGTTTAATTATTGAAATTTGTTACAATTTTTCAAGGTAAATCGTATATGTATGTACCTTGGATGCTTGGCATTGTGGATATTTTTTTGTCCATACTTTCTCCATGCATGGCCGTCATCAATCAAAGCAGGAGTGTCTCTAGTCCACGAGTGTGAAGTCTTCCTGCATGGAATCAACAAGTTGCAACTCTTTGTTAGAACTTTTAAATTAATATATAAATCCAACAATTTAGGCTAAGTGATAATGCTACCACTCTAAGAAGAATATGAGTGAGAAAGAAAAAGAGAAGGGTAAATTCCGCAGAATTATCTTAACTATTGGGTCATTAACAGTTTTATACCTCGTCTTTAAAAAGTTTTAATGTCATACCTCATCTACGAATTTGTTACAATTTCATACCTTCCGTCAGTTGTCTGTCAATTCCTCCGTTAAATGTTGATGTGGCTTGAGGTGGGACCCAATTTTTATTAAAAAAATAATTGAATATTAAAATAAATAAAAGAAAAAACCAAAAAACCAAAACAATCCAAACCCACACCCAGATCCCCTTCCCTACCCTGCTCCCCGCCCGCGAAAATCCTCATCCCCATCCCTTTCCTTCCAAACCCATAACCCCACCCCCACCCCCACCTCCCCCGGCCCGCAACCTCTCTCTCTCTCTCTCCTCACACATATTCTCACACATTTTCTTCCCCAAAAACAAATCTCAAATTGTGCGGCAAAGGGAGAAAGGGAAAGCACGGTGAAAGCGAGCTAGAGGCGGCGAGCGTCGAAACCCGACGGCGCAGTCTAAAGGAACTGGATCCGAAGGTTGAGGTCGGCTACCCCAGGCTGCTCATGATGGCCTGGACGAGCTCGGCGATCTGGGTGTGCGAGTGGAAGAAGGGGGATCGCGAGTACGTGGGGGTGAAGACTGGGTGGGTTACGGCGGTGGCGGCGGAGGGACTGGATTTCTTCTTGCTGGAGAAGAGGGATTTGAATTTGAAAATTGGGAGAATTTGGGATTTGTTTTTGGTTTTGGGGATCTGGTGGGGTAGGGGGTTTTGGTTTTGGGTTGGTAGATGGGAGTGGGGAAGAAGAAGGTTGAGTTTTTTTTTTAATTAATTTTTTTTTAATATTCAATTAAGTTTTTAATAAAAAATAGGTCCCGCCTCAAGCCACGTCAGCATTTAACAGAGGAATTGACAAACAACTAACAGAAGCTATGAAATTGTAACAAATTTGTAGATGAGGTATGACATTGAAACTTTTTAAAGACGAGGTATGAAACTGTTAATGACCCAATAGTACTATTGAGGTAGTTCTGTGTAATTTACCCAAAAAAGAAGCATCCAAATTTTGTAAATATATGGCATGACATGAACATATGAGAGCAAGGGGCAGTCCTTACTTTTTTGTCTTATTAGAAATTCTATGCATTATTAAATATAATAATATTTTTCATTCATTGAATCTAACAACTGTTGAGTAAATTAATTATAGTTACAATTGTTCACACATCAATATAAATCTAACAACTACGATGATCAAATTAATTACACCTTTTCTTATCACCCACATGTGGATGATATGAAATTTTGACAAAAGCCAAATTTTATAAATCGACATACATCAATTCTCTCATTTTGATTCATAAGCATAGAAATTTAGGATTTTCAAGGGAAGAAAAACTTGAAATTTGGGACCTCCAGTTCCCCGAGTTTAAATTTTATGTAAAGATGTTATTTCCAAATTTTTATGAGTAAGAGTTTAAAAATAAAAAATTATGTGTTAAAATTCCGTTGTATTTTTAGTTGAACCAAATAAAAAAATTTACAAATTCCAGAAAATAAAATTCCGTCATTTGTATCTCCGTCATCTTGAAATTTTTTAGTAATCTTAAATTTTTTCATCTATACACAGTGTAATTGTTGAAGTAAAAGACTCTTTAGTATTTGTTTCATACACAAATGTTTGAGATTGAACAATCAATTAATCACACATGGAAAGAGTCTTTAACTGGAAGAAAAATCATTGTGAACAGTATGTTAATGCAGATGTTAATGAATATTACGTATTAATTAATTAGAGAAATATAACTAATTACCTTCTCGTGTAAGAACCTCTTCGATCCTTGAAGGTTGAACTGCTTCTACAACTGTTCTCCTCCTCAGTATAGTCTTCAGGCTTAATAGCAGCTGCATGACCATGATTAGCACCCCAAGATGACGAATATGCACCACCACCACCACTACTACCACCGTCACTAACACCACTACCACCACCACCAACACCTCTACTATTTCCTTGAATCTGATCGGAAACAAACTCTTGATCAGACTCCTTCCCATTTAAAATCAAAAGGGTATTCGCAAATGACCCCAAAATCTTGTTAACAATACCTTCAGCCGATCTCCCATCATGACCATTAACGACAAGTGACCTATTATCAAAACCCCTGCTAAGTTGACTTGCCAGCTCACGCCCTTGGATCAACTCCTCCATCACCCTCCCCCTATTTGAAAGCAGACCCTCCGGCCACGACCACTCCATTAATCCAAATCTCCTGATTAACAACTAACTATTATAACAATTAAAAATTAATTGATCTCTCTGTGTTTCTGTGAGGGTTTGTGGTTTGCATAGCTGTAGCCAAAGTGATGGATGGGAAGCACTTTATAGCCGTCAAAAAAGCTCCTCAGGTTGGAGATATTTTTCATGGGCTCCGAATATGTTGTATAGTACACTACGTATTAATTACTATATACGTAGTCAGATACTTAGTTAAAAAAAATTAACAACTTAAAAACTAAAACCTTCCTCTTCTTATATAATGAGAAATGGTGTATCATTTGTATTTCGAACAAAATGAGAAAGGGTAATACTAGAGATACTAAATTTAGAGACAAAATTTACACACTAAATATGTCATCAATTACACGTTTATCAACGTTTAAATAATAAACCAATCATCAACATTTATATATTTTAATTTTTAAAATTTTATCTACTCATTTAATATTCCTACCATAATTATCCAATTAGAAATTTCTCCTCAGGTTGAAGGAAGGAGACGCGAAAGTCCAGGATTCACAATACGATGCCATCACGCGATTCAGGTCTATTTTCCAGCCAAGGGCTGGATGAGCCTCCACATAATGCTATATTTGGTTGATTGCTCCACACGCGCTTGTCCTACGCTTGTTGTTATCGTACGACGTCATTGCTTGAGGGTAACCCTAGTGTACGGAGGGAGGTAAGGGCGGGCACATTCCGCCTCTCATCCTTTTTTTTTTTCATTAAAAATTATTCTATTAATAATATTAAAATAGTGAAAAATCCTCTTTTATTTTTTAAAATGCCCTTCTTTTTTAATTTTATTTTTAATTTTTTTTTATCCTCACACACTAATGTCTAAATCTTGTCGAGTTGCATGTATTTGAGTAATTAGTACGAATAAGTATTAGATTGTCAATACAACAATCAAAGACAAAATTAGACAATAGAGTAATAAAATTAGGCATTTTGTAACTAATTTTTTTAGCATTTGTGAAAATCCTAGCTTTATTTGTCCAAAAAATGAGCTTAAATTTTTTAAGGTGCCACCTCTTAGTTAAATTAATGGCTTTGTCCCTGCTCATGTCGTCATCCATTGGTTCCTACTTGGCTTTGTCGACATTTATTTATTTACTGTTTTAATTTTTAATTTTTATAATATTAGCAACCCAACAATAAAAAAATCACTTGTTGTTGGGCCATCTATATTATGGTATAATCTTAGGAGGAGGATTATCTTCCCTTCTAATCTCTCTCTCTTTCTCTCTCCTTCTATTTAAACGGTCACGGTTAAGCCACATCAACATTTTATATTGATTTTTTTTTTATAGAAACAATAAAATAAAAATCAACGTGTGAGAAGAGGGGAGGGAAGGAGATGAGAATAGAAGAGGACAAAATCTTACTCCATTATCTTATCCTAATTCTGAATATTACTCTCTTCCCAGTTGGGCAAATTACGATTGCATCCTTTAGAATTGTGCTCGTGGAGCCTTTGAGTGGAGATTTTAGTTATAAATGGCAAAGAGAGTGGCATTGGGGTTGTTAATAAGACGACACTAAGGTGGTAGTTTACGGAATTGTATCCTCTCCCGAGAAGGAGATCAGGATCTTCCTGACCCATTAACACGGGCCATTGGATTTTGACCCAACGGTTACAAACATAGGGTCCCTCTAAAAGTTATAATAATTGTAGCCATTGGATCAAAATCCAACGGCCTGTGTTAGTGGATTAGGAGGATCCTGATCTCCTGCTCAGGAGAGGATCCAATTCCGTAGTTTACAACTCCAACGTCCTTGTTCCAGGGTATCGAGTCCGTCCATTCAAATCTCAACGCGTGGAGATACATCATTGGACCAAAACTTCTTCGAAACTACTGTCATGATACATATACCTCAAATTCATCATTTCACATCTAAATGTGTCATGTGATAGTTATATAACCCTTTATTCGTGATAAAATTATTTCTTTTAACACTTGATGATATTCCTAGTGGTAAATTAGGCAAACCCGATCTGCATCAAACTCGAGTGCTTATTGTATTATATATCCCCAGGTTTGGGGGAGGTAAGGCATCGATCTAAACAAGTCCAAAAAGAAGTATATCTTGTGTCCCATCTGTTTCATTGGAGTAATAAAAAAACTTAAGGGTGCGTTTATTGCACTAGATTATCTCAAACTGGACTAATTTGAAGGACTACACTACATTGACTTGACACAAACTAATTAGTATAAATATACTAAAGCGTTTGGTGCAGTGTAAGACTAAATTACAAACTAAATTATTTTTGGAATTCAAATATTTTTTTTGTCATTTTCTAATTCATTTCATTAATTTTTATTATTATTAATCTTTTTATTTTTTATTTTATATATATATATATATATATATATATATTTGACTCACTCTCTCGACCTTTCATTTCTTCTCTTCTTTTCATTTGATGTCTCTTTTTCGCACCGTCCACAATTGCTCATAGTAAAAATCAAACCCAAAAAAAATGGGACCAGTAATTTCCCTTATTTTCATTTGCTTTCTCTTCAAATAAACCCATGATTTCTCTTCAAATAAAACCCAGAAAATCCCAAATTGTTTTTCATTTTTCAATTTGTAGAGGCTTCGTCGCGCCTCCTTTCAAATTGTGCAGAGACATTGTCGATTGTTGCCCGCTCTAGTTGGGAGTTGTTGTAGACGACGCTACGCAGGCTTGAAAATGACTCAAGTTTGGAGACAAAGACCATCAACAGGGATTTGGGTTTTGACGGTGACCATTGACTACAAGGACGATGTGAAGCAGCCTGAATGAGTCTAAGGCGAAGCAAAGCAGGGATTGGAGACGGGATTAGCAATCCACTCCATTCTGCGCCCCGGGGGCGGGGGGGGGGGGGGGGTGTGGGTGGGTTCTCATTAAGACCGCCTAGCGAAGGATTTTGTTTTGTGAATACAAGTCCAACTTAGTCCCATTAAAGTCAGTCTCTCTTTGCATCAAATACAGACTAGTAAGCCAGTTTAGTCCAATAAAATTTAACGAGGCCAAACAAACGCGCCCTAGTATTTTTTTATAAAAAGAATAATAATAATAATAATAATTATTATTATTATAATATTTTTTATTTTTAATTATTTTTAATATCCACATGGCGCCTAATTATTGTCCACGTGGGCACCACGCCATCAGGTAATGGTTGATTTAACAACAACCTTAACAGATGTATGAAAATGTCCCAATTATGACTTTAGGTACCACTTTGGGATGAAAAAAACTTCATGTACTAAATATAGAAAACCATGAAACTTCAGGGTAGTAAATTGAGATTAACCCTTAGAGATCAATTGATGGTTGCAGGAGAGACAATTTCTGACAATGACATTATAATTGCTGGGTTGGCTAGTTTGCCTAAGGAATATGCTGTTATTCGAACTGTTATTTTGGCAAGGGAGTCTTCAATTACTTTAAGAAAATTTCGTGCACAATTACTTGGTACTGAAAAGGAGATTGAAGGAGAAATGAATCTGTTATCTCAAAATATGGCTACTCTCTTTGTTCAAGGTTCTTATTCTGGACAGAATACTAGTTCGGGTTCTATCATGTATGGTCATGGATCTTCAAATGGTGCATCTTCATCTAATTCTAATCAAAACTTTGTTGAGTCTTAGATATTTGGCTCAAATACAACACTGTCATTTCCTCTAGGACATCAAGTCTCAGAATTTCAATATAGGTTAAAAGTTTAACAATGGCAGTCACTACAAGAATAATGGAAGCAACTATAGAAATAGTAACAACTTCAGAGGAAGAGGGTACAATAATGGAAACAATCATTATTCTACAAGATCAAGACAAGCATAGAATGGAGCTGCACCATGGTTAGGCAATACATAAGCAAGAACAAATGTTGTAATTGAATGCCAAATTTGCAATAAAAGGGGACATACTACAGTAAACTATTTTCACAGAAACACAAACAATGCTTCAGTTGGTTTTGTTGTAGAATGCCAGATATGTGGAAAAAAGGGGCACTCTGCACTGGATTGCTTCCATAGAGGAAATTATGCATTTCGTGGTATGCCACCACCATCATCCTTATCTGCCATGAATGCACAACAAACATCTCAAATTCTTCCTCAGGATTCATTGATTGTGGATTCGGGTGTTTCTCATCATATGACTGCAAATATAACTGCATTGAATCAAGTGGCTCCTTATCAAGGTTCTGATAACATAACCATTGGTAATGGTTTAAGTTTACTAATTCAACATATTGGTTCCACTGCAATTCAAACTGATAATCACTCTCTTGTTCTTAGTAAGGTTCTTCATGTCCCAAATATTGCCAGAAGTGTGCAGATAATAACAACTAGTTTATATGTGATGAATGTGAATTTTTTGTGCAGGACAAGAAGACAAGGGAGGTGATGTATCACGGAAAGAGTAAACCAGAAGAGCTATTTCATATTCCAGTGTGATTAAAGCTTCAAGAGGGTTAAAGGCTGTTACAAAAAGATCCAGTAGCTTACTTAGGAAAAATGGTGAAATCTAATGTTTGGCACCAAAGGTTGGGGCACCCTGCTCATGATACTATGATTGCTATGTTGAAACAATCTAAGGTTGTACACAAGTTAAATGATACACGTACTACTTGTATTTCTTACATTAGAGGAAAAATGTCTAGGATACCATTTCCTGTTAGAAATGACAGATGTTTGGTTCCTTTTGAGAAAGTTCATACTAATATTTGGGGTCCAACTCCTATAAAATTCGTGGAATGATATAGATACTATGTACTTTTTGTTGATGAATATACAAGGTTTACTTGGATATTTCCCATGTGCAATAAATCTGATGTGTATGCAATTTTTGTTAAATTATATACTTTCATTGACACTCAGTTTGGGATTGTAGATATATAAATTTCGTTGCATGCAAATGATGCATCACAAAGCTCCACATGACATATGACTCATCACAAGTGGACAAGTCATTAATGACATGTGGTACAAATCAAGTAAATGAAGTACAAAACTTTCCCAAAATTTGGCAAAAGGGAGAAAATATCCCTTAAAATCGGCAAGGGGCCCAAATTGCTCCCAAAACCGGAAAGAAGGCTAAAACATCTTCATAAAACAAGTAAGAATTGAAATTGCTCACAAAATAAGCAAGAAAGCCTTATAGATTTCGGCCAAGCAAGGGAAAGTGGTTGAAAACAAGACACAAAACATGCCTAAATTCTCCTATGGACGAATCAAGACACAAATCAAAGCCAAATCCATCCAAAGGCAAGCTTTGAGAAGCCTATAAATACAAGGTCGAAAAAATCTCACATTCAGAAGAACCTCTACATAAATCTTTGAAGACTAATACGCTGCTGCTAAAGCTCTCTTTGAAGAACGTACAACCAAAGCCGAAGCATTCCCTTGAAGAATCAACAAGCACTTGTGCTGATTCCTTCAAGACTTTGTTGCAAGCTCGAAACTTGTAACGACGTTCGATTTAAGATTTAAGTCATCAAGACCCTTGAATCAACGAAGTCCTACATCAACTATACCTTTGTCGCAGGTCATACATAAACCTGAGGTGAAGACTATCCACACATCGTTTCAAGCTCAAAACTTAAAGCAATTGTTAAATCGTTTATCTGAGATCAAGTCATTGCGACCCATGGATCAACAACCTACACATCTACATCAAATTTGAAGACTGAATCAAAAGAAAGTTGTAAACAGAGATTGTAACCCTACAAATTCATCAATACAAATCTACTTTGTACACATGTTCTCGTTTTATTCGTTACAAAATTTTACTGTTTACAAATTTGGCACCCCTAGTGGGACTTCTCTGCCTCTCATCTATATCTTCAAATCCACAAGAAACACACATGACATCAAGGAAGCATCAAGCTGTTCCTGTAACCAATGCGAAGAATAAGAATATCCTTGCCGTAAGTGGTGGCACTTTGGGCGTTATAACCCGAAACAAGGCAAGAGCTCTCTCTGTCGTGCCTTTCACCCCTATATCAACTCTGCCGAAGGAGCATGAGCCCGTGATCACCCTGGCCTCGCTAAGAGCGCTAAGGGAAGAAAGCCCGATGAGGTACTCCGAATCGTTGACTTCCGATGCCAACTCAAGCAACAGCTCGTATCCCGTAGCCATGCAAGTCATAACTACTGGTGCAACTTCAATTGAGGAGCAGCAGACATAAATAAGATAATCAATCGCAAGGCTGACAATGACCGTGTAAGAGAATGACTTGTAAATTGCTACACTCGTAAACAATCTGGAGGCGCAGCACGGCAACAATGCTGACCCAAAGATTGATCCGCTAAAGGAGGAAACCGACGAGAACGAGGAGCCTTTGGTGGAGAAAGCTAAGGAGAAACTGGAGGTAGACCGAGCTGCGATGTTCATGAAATCTCTCTCTATCCAACAGCTGTAAGAGATGATCGCAAGCACCATCAAGACGCAATATAAAGGGAACTTACATGACTCTGTACTGTACTCAAAGCCATACTCCAAGAAGATTGACACCTTGAGGATGCCAAGGGGTTATTAGCCGCTAAAATTTATGCAATTTGATGGAAATGGTAATCTTAAACAACATATTACCCATTTCATCGAAACTTGCAACAATGTTGGGACGGAGGGAGACTACCTTGTCAAGCAGTTCATGCGCTTACTAAAAGGTAACGCCTTTGACTAGTACACTAACCTCGAGATTGAATCTATCAACAGCTGGGACCAGCTTGAAAGGGAATTCCTCAACCGCTTTTACAACACCTACCGCATTATAAGCATGCTGGAGTTGACAAGTATGAAGTAGTGGAATGATGAGCCTGTCATCGACTATATCAATAGATGGCTTTCATTAAGTTTAGATTGCAAACACCGGCTTTCAGAAACCTTTGCCATTGATATGTGTGTTCAAGGTATGCACTCGGGGCTACATTACATCCTCTAAGGCATAAAACCGAGAACATTTGAGGAGTTGGCAACTCGATCCCACAACATGGAGCTGAGTTTGCCAATCATGGTAAGAATGAGTCGATCACCGACTTCAAGAGGGATAAGGTGTTTGCTCCGAAGGTAGACAATATTAGGAAGAAGCTCGCCAATGAAGCTTTTACCGTCAATACTACCCCCATTAGGACCTCCTCCGCGCCCGTCAAGATCTCTTCCAAAAACATAACAAATGAGATGAAGAAAGGTGAGTCTTCTCGTACCCAAGATAGGTACAAAAACACCTTGAGGGAACTGGAGCAGAAGACATACCCTTTTTTTCGGACTTTGACGTGGCCGCAATGCTAGATGACTTGTTAGAGAAGAAGGTAATCGAGCTACTTGAATACAAGTGCCTCGAATAGATGAATCGCATTAACAATCCTAGTTATTGCAAATACCATTGTATTGTGAGTCATCTGGTTGACAGGTGCTTCGTCCTCAAAGAACTTATCATGAAGTTGGCACATCAAGGGCAAATCAAACTTGACCTTGAAGACATGGTCGCAACACACACTACTACAATTACGTTTGGATCATTAAATCCTATGCTTCTCTAAGTGACACATGACCACTCCTGACCATGCTCAAGCCACACGGCACCTTCTGCGCATCCATTGCTGGGGGTAAACGACCAAGATGCACCTACCGATGATGAAGAAGAGTGGACATTGGTGACCTACAAAAAGACGAGGAAGCCAAGACCACAAGGCACACGGTCAAAGGTTGAGCAAAGGAGAAAGCACCGGCGCTGCAATAATAGGAATCTCAAAAGTAGCGTAAGAGCTGCTTAGCCAACGTATGCTGGGGAACCTATGGAGCAAAAGCCACGCATTCCTGTCTTCTTGCATGAGTATTTCCCGAATGACTTCTTCCAACAGTGCACTACCGTTACCTATCACATGGTTGAAATAAAGATAGAAGAGCCCTCAAAATGCAAAGCTATTATTGTCGAGGAAGAGGAGACCCTCATGCCCAAAGATGGCCTGCCAACATACTTTAGCATTGAGGAAGACCTACGATTGCCCAAGAAGATGCAAAAAACACTAGTAGTGGTCTTGGCGAACCTTGATGACCATGAAGTGCAAGAAAGCAAGGATGAAGGCTTGAAGCTTTGACCACACGAATATGCCACATGTTATGTCGCCTATGACACAATCAACTTCACTGATGAAGACTTGTTGCTGGGATCAAAACCTCATAACTATCATTTCTTCGTCTCTGGGCACGTGAGAGAGAACAAAATCAACCACATGCTTATAAATAGTGGGTCAGTGATAGGAGCATATTCATGCGACTTAAATGGCTTGTTCTCGTGCATTTACGTTATGTTTCTTTAGTTATTTTAGTACTTTAAGCTATTTTCGTGTGTTTGTAGGTTCTAAGGGCAAGGTATGCAAAAGGATGCCTTTTGGAGCCTTTTGGAGCAAATTAGAGATTGGAATGGATATCATATGCTTGGAGCCAAGAGGATGGACGAAATTGAAGACTTGAAGTAGGAAAGTTAAATCCTAAAAGACCTCATGTTTGAGCATCATTGAAGACTCCTACGCATTTTAGAACACAAAAACAACATTCCTTGCAACCTTAGGACATTGTCGTGTGTTTCCTTGTGTCTCCCTTCCTTGCATGGCAAGGAAGGGCTTTGTTCCCTATTTTAAACACTTAAACCATTCACCACATATCATTCACTTATCATATCATTCACTTAACATATCATTCACCACATATCATTCACTTATCATATCATTACTTATCATCACCACTTATCACTTATCATAATCACATATCATTACTTTTCATCACCACTTATCACCTTTCTCCCAAAACCATTCACATGCATTCCATCCTTTAAAACATTGCACATGCACTTATAATCATTCACACCTTGCACCCACATGCACTCCCTTTAATTAATTAACCCACATGCACCCTTTATTCACTTCATCATTGCAGCCACCCACATCCATTTAATTCACATGCTTTCACATGCATTTTCAGCCATGCACATTCATCTTGCATTTGCAGAAAATCCACTTCCTTTGCACATGCATTCATCATCATCACTCTAGCTTTAATCACATGCATAAATCAGCCACATGCATCTCCCATCACCATTTCAGATTTCCACCCACCTCCTAGCTGTCATGTTCCCTCTTATTTACCTATAAACAAGCATGCATTTCAGCCACAAAATATTCACACTCATTCATACACATTTCAGTCACAAACACTTCCATTCCATTGTACATACCACAAACACTTCCCCCTTTGTGCCGTGAGTCTCCCTTACAATCCAAACACCATCCTCCCATTTCCACCACTCCTCTTCCATTCCTCCACCACTCCCCAAACCATTCACACCATCAAACTATCCTTAGACCTTGTGCTACAACGAAGAGGAAGATAAGAGGGCCTAAACGTTCATACAATTCAAGTTTGAGTTGTTGGAATGTTTAGGTGTTTCTTTGATTTCAATGTTTAATTTCAATACTCTTTGTTTTGTACGTATGAGGAATGGAAGAGAAGAGTGCCTAAACGTTCATACAATTCAAGTTTGAGTTGTTGGAATGTTTAGGCGTTTCTTTGATTTCAAAGTTATGAGGAAATTCGAAATATATGTTTATGCTTGCATTTTGATTTGATTACTTCTAATTGCGTTTCATAAGTTATGGATTCAATTTGTTTAACCGTTTGATTGATAACTTATTTATGTATGTTTATTGAGAGTGCACACTTAATTTTCATGCATGAATATGACGCTAGAATATAAGTGAGTTTCACCTAATAGTTACGAACTTATATTCATTAGTAGTGGAGGTTGCTTATAAACAATCGCGTTAAACGAATTCTTGGCATAAGTTTCATGCGTATTCCATAGTAACGAATGCCTCGTCAACACTTATAGTTTTCATAATGCTTAATGATCTTTGATTGTATCTTTATTGTGCTTTTCACGTAAAGGACTTTTGGAGAATGTGGTGAATTGTGTTGCGCTAACCCATCAAATTCATTAACTTAAGGAGAACTTGACGGTTAATTTAAGCGGACCTAATTAACTTGGAGCGTTGAGAATTAATGGTTTATTGAAATGCAATTGGAAATCGTTTTATTATGCAAGTATAACATATGTGGAGATGAACCCCGTAGCTAACTTTCCATCCATTCAATTCCATCAATTTGTTCTTTCTTCTTTTGTTTCTGTTTTCATGTTTAATTTAACTTGTTGTTCAATTATATTAAACATGTGAAACTAATTTCTTTTTAGTTAGAGGCGAATTTGAAGCCATGGACATATGTTGGTTATGATTTGATTTACTCCAGTTATGAATTCATGAACTTTAGATGTGGTTTACTTTTCTGTTTTGATTAAGAACTTGTTTATGTATGTGGGTTGAGGGTCGACACTTAATTTGCATGCCTAAACTTGATGCTAGGATATAAGGGAATTTCACCTAATCGTTATGAACTTATATTCATGAGTAGTAAAAATCGCTAGTCACGATTGTGTTTAGTAAACCCTAGGCTGGATTAACATGCGTATTCCATAGTTATGAATGCCTAGTCGATGTTTATGATTTCCGTTGAACTTAATGATCTTTGTTGAATGTCTCTATCATGCGTATTCCATGTTAGGGACTTTGATTAGGAATAATTTGGTTGTAATGCGTATTCCATTCAATTCAATGAATCTAGGGAAATCTGAAGGTTAATTTAAGCGGACCTAATTAACTTGGAGCATTGTCATTCATCGTTTGTTGAAGTCATAACTGGGAGTCAAATTATATGCTTATGTTCATGTGTGGATAAGGAACCCTCTAACTAGTTTTTCATCATTCTATTTTATCAATTTCGTTTTTATAATCTGTTTTAATTAGAATCTGTGCATTTAGTTTAAATTCATCCAAAACCAATCCCCCATTTATTTTAAAGTGTTAGATTAGTTAGAAATACATTTAGTTTGTGTTTATAAGTGTTTTGATTCATTTTGTTTCCCAAATTCGTCCAAATTACTCAAGGTGCTCAAAACTGCCCAGAAAGTGTTTTTAAGGCAGTTTCGAGTGCTTTGGGTACTGTTTGAGTCTTTTGGTTTGTTTTAGAGTTTTAAAGTTTAGTTTTACATTCTTTGAGTCTAGTATAGTGTTTTATATTGTGTTTTTACGTTTTTGAGTCAAATCCAAGTGATTAACAATCCCTCCTAATCCCCGGTCCAGAACGATCCCTACTTATACTTATACTACAATTTGACAAAAAGAGGGTTTAATTTGTGTGCGTATAATTCTCGCATCAAATTTTGGCGCCGTTGCCGGGGATTAGAAAATTTGCTAATCCCTTGGATTGTTTTATTTTCGTTTGTTTTTATTTTATTCTAGATTCTTAATCTTGTTTTGTTTCTTGTTTTAGGTACTAGTTTATGACTCGGAGTTCTCATCCGATTCGTGAACATATCCTGAAGTGATTGGGTTCTTCGTCCGGCTGCAAGACGTAAAAGAAAGCGCTACTTGGGAGGCAATCCAATGCACTGAATAAAACAAAGCATGTTCGTTAAAAAAAAAAAAAAAAAAAAAAAAGATACTAAACATGGAGAAAGATGGAGCTTCACAAAGGTTGTTTACGTGAAGCCCCACTACAAGGCGTCGGAACGGGAGGCATCGGAGCGGAAGGCGTCGGAGCGGAAGGCGTCAGAGCAGAAGGCATCGGAGCGGGGGTAAACGACCAAGATGCACCTACCGATGATGAAGAAGAGTGGACATTGGTGACCTACAAAAAGACGAGGAAGCCAAGACCACAAGGCACACGGTCAAAGGTTGAGCAAAGGAGAAAGCACCGGCGCTGCAATAATAGGAATCTCAAAAGTAGCGTAAGAGCTGCTTAGCCAACGTATGCTGGGGAACCTATGGAGCAAAAGCCACGCATTCCTGTCTTCTTGCATGAGTATTTCCCGAATGACTTCTTCCAACAGTGCACTACCGCTACCTATCACATGGTTGAAATAAAGATAGAAGAGCCCTCAAAATGCAAAGCTATTATTGTCGAGGAAGAGGAGACCCTTATGCCCAAAGATGGTCTGCCAACATACTTTAGCATTGAGGAAGACCTACGATTGCCCAAGAAGATGCAAAAAACACTAGTAGTGGTCTTGGCGAACCTTGATGACCATGAAGTGCAAGAAAGCAAGGATGAAGGCTTGAAGCTTTGACCACACGAATATGCCACATGTTATGTCGCCTATGACACAATCAACTTCACTGATGAAGACTTGTTGCTGGGATCAAAACCTCATAACTATCATTTCTTCGTCTCTGGGCACGTGAGAGAGAACAAAATCAACCACATGCTTATAAATAGTGGGTCAGCCATAAGCATCATGCCAAAGTCAACAAAGACCATAATCGGCATCAAGGTAGACGAATTATCCCGAAGCTGCCTCATAATTCGAGGTTTTAACCAAGGAGGACAAAGAGATATGAGCATGATCCGAGCGGAGATGACCATTGGCAAACTTAAATCAAGCACACTATTCCACCTGATTGATGCAAAAACTTCCAATAGCTTGCTCTTAGGAAGGCCTTGGATCCACGAAAGTGGAGTAATGCCATCTACCCTTCACCAATGCTTAAAATTCTATTAAGAAAGGGTGAAAATTATACAAGGCGACACCAAGCCATTCATCGAAGCCGAATCACACTTCGCAGACGCCAAGTTCTACATGGATGAAGACATGGTGCCCAAAGCTCTTCCAAAAGAGATTAAATCCATAGACAAAGCTGCACCTAAAAAGCAGGAGTGGCAAGTCATGCCCAAGAAGTAAGAAGGGGAAGCTGTGCTATCTTCAAGAAAAGACGATGCTGAACCTACTAAGCCCTCAACAACCAAAGAGAGTGTGACGTCCTCAAAAAGACCGAACACACCTGTCTTTCGATACATCCTAATTTCGAGAAGAAAGAATGGGCAATCCCCGTTTAAAACTGGAACATGTAAAGCCAACACACAGCTACACAAGGACGATGTAAAGCTATTAAACTCAAATGCAGTTTTACCTCTGACACAGCTAGATGACGCTAAAGTTTCAAAACCACCACAAGGTTTCCTAAAACCCTTACCAAAGGGGGTAGAACCAATCTCTCTTCCAACCAAGATGACTAAGGAAGGTTTCAAACATCATTAAGAACAAAGAACATGACCTCGCTGAGACTCAAAAGAAGTTAAATAAGCATGGTTATAGAGTTGACAAAAACAAAGCTGGACTTGGCTTCACACCAAATACGTTTGTGAAGATTTCAAGAAAAGTAAAAAATGCTAGCGCTTAACACATTAGCGTGAATGTTGAACAAAGTTAAGAGAAGCCTAAACCTACCCTTCGAACATCAGTCTTCGATAGGCTGAACCGTTCAAAACCTAGAATTTCGGCACTTGATCATATTGGTGGTCAAGACCGAACCTCCATCTTCAAAAGGCTTAACATGCCAACACCCTAAAACTCTGTTTTTGAAAGGTTGTCAAAACCCAAGAAACAAAGTAACACGGGTAGCTCTCCTTTGC
Source organism: Pyrus communis (assembly GCF_963583255.1). Classification (NCBI taxonomy): domain Eukaryota; kingdom Viridiplantae; phylum Streptophyta; class Magnoliopsida; order Rosales; family Rosaceae; genus Pyrus; species Pyrus communis. The sequence continues at coordinate 4,569,081 of NC_084811.1, read as the reverse complement.
GACGATAAACCTCGGAAAGACTTGAAGCCTTCTAGAAAGAGAAAGACAACGCCTAAGGAAGAAAAGCTCGTCGGTCTAGCAAAAAAAGATGACGTTCGAAGCTCGATTCCTTCAAGAATGAAGCGTCAAGCAACATTATAAGCTAACCCAAAAGGACAACTGAAGGTAAAAAGGCGTACCATTATCCACATTGGCCAATCTTCATGCCAACAAGCCCAAGGGGACGGCACTGAAGAGGAGGTCCAAGATATTTTCCATGTCATGATCCAAGAAGACAAAGAAGATGAAATCCCATAGGAGGACATCACCACTGTACCACCACTGCTCAAGGATGAGGGGGCAGGCCACAGTTGATGATCTAAAAGAGCTCAACTTAGGCACAAGCGAGGAACCGAAGCCTATCTTCATAAGTACACTACTAAGTGTCGACGCGATCGAGGAGTACTACTAACTGCTCTTGGAGTACAAAGACGACTTTTCTTGGACCTACAAAGAAATGCCCGACCTTTACCCTACCATCGATGTGCATCATCTTGTAGTTAAGCCCGAAACATGACCAATCAAGCAAACTCAAAGACGCTATCGATCTAAGCTCATCCTACAAATTAAGGACGAGATTGATAAGCTAATTGAAGAAGGCTTCATTTGAGAGGTGTAATACCTTAAATGGATCTCCAACATTGTCATTGTCCTTAAGAAATATAGACAAATAAGTGTTTACGTAGACTTCCAAGACCTCAACGATGCTTGCCCGAATGATGACTTTCCCTAGCCAATCATCGAAATCATGGTAGATGCAACCACTGGCCATGAGGCTTTATCATTCATGGATAGCTCATATGGGTACAATTAAATCTGCATGGCTCCTGAAGATGAGGAATTAATAGCCTTTCGCACTCCAAAAAGTATCTACTACTACAAGGTAATGCCCTTTGGCTTCAAGAGCGCTGGAGTTATGTATCAAAATGTAATGCAGAAAATCTTCAATGACATGCTACACAAAAAATTAGAATGTTACGTAGACGACGTAGTTGTCAAGACCAAGAAGTGATATGATCACTTGAAGGATTTACGAATGGTGTTCAACAAACTACGACATTACAACCTCAAGATGAACTTGTTGAAGTATGCATTTGACGTCACTTCTGGGAAGTTCCTCAGCTTCATTGTCAAGCACCGTGGCATTGAAGTAGACCAATCAAAGATCAAGGCCATTTAAAGCAAGCCTGAGCCAAGAAACCTACACGAGTTGAAAATTCTACAAGGACGGCTAGCCTTCATCAGACGTTTCATCTCCAACCTTGCTGGACTCTGTCAACCCTTCAATCGACTCATGAAGAAGGACGTTTCATTCATATGGGATGATGCCTGCTGCAATGCCTTCGAGAGCATAAAACGGTACCTGGCAAGCCCACCTGTCTTAGGAGCTCCCATGCCTGGAAAGCTACTTATCCTATACATTACTACATAAAAGGGTTCCATTGAGCACTCTTGGCACAAGAAAATGAAGACCAAAAGGAAATAACACTTTACTACCTAAGTAGAGCTTTCACCGGTGCCAAGCTTAACTACTTACCAATCGACAAGATGTGCCTTGCCATAGTTTTTGCCCTCCAAAAGCTAAGACACTGCATGCATGCTTACACTATCCACTTGGTTGCTAAAGCTGACCTGGTTAAATACGTCATGTCGAAACCAGTTTTGATAAGGCGACTAGCTAAATGGACGCTGATTCTTAATCAATATAAGATCATCTATGTCTAAGCTAAAGTAGTCAAGGGATAAACGCTAGCAGATTTCCTTGCCGATCATCCAATCCCAGTCAATTGGAAAATCTCAGACAACTTGCTTGACGATGAGGTGTTCCATGTCAACATCTTCCCGACATGGACGATGTTTTTCGATGGATTCGCACGAGTAGACGGAGCAGGGGCAGGAGTAGTGTTCATGTCACCACAAAAACAAGTACTACCCTATTCCTATTCCTTCTGACTAAGCGAGCTATGCTCCAACAAAGTTGCTGAGTACCAGGCATTGATTATTAGACTCCAAATGGCGATTAACATAGAAATCACAACACTAGAAGTGTATGGTGACTCCAAACTCATAATCAATCAACTCTTGATTGAATATAAAGTGAGGAAATATGATATTGTCCCATAATTTCGGCTGGCAACTCAACTGCTACAAAAATTCAAGGCCGTGACGCTAGAACATGTGCCAAGAAAGGAAAATCAAATGACAGATACTCTCGCTAACCTAGCCTCAAGTATGGCGCTAGGAGAAGACGAAGTTGTATACGTGCCAGTTTGCCAAAGATAGGTGATCCCATTCATCACTAAAATACTACTAGATAACACAAACGTCATCTCAGTACTTCTAATCGACACTGAATAGTGGAGATAGCCGCTGATCGACTACTTAGAGTATGAAAAGCTTCCAGATGATTTTAAACATTGCTTTGAAATACGTCGATGAACACCTCGTTTCCTCTGCTACAAAGAAACACTCTACCGATGTTCTTTTGAAAGAGTACTTCTAAGATGCCTAGGTGATGAAGAAACCAATCAAGCCATGGAAGAAACACACTCAGGCGTATACGAAGCAAATCAGTCTGCATTGAAGCTACACTTCTAGCTTAAAAGAATAGGTTACTATTGGCCAAGCATGGTGAATGATTACCTGGAATACGCTAAAAGGTGCCAAGCCTGCCTATTCTACGCCAACTTCATACATCAATCGCCTGAGCCATTACACCTTACAGTTGCTTTATGGCAATTTGATGCATGGGGATTGGACGTCGTGGGACCAATCACACCAAAGTCATATGTAGGAGAAACTTACATCCTAGTTGCAACAGATTACTTCTCTAATTGGGCTGAAGCCGTACCCGTAAGGGAAGTCAAGAAGGAAACTATCGTCCGTTTCATCAAAGACCATATTATCTATCGATATGGTGTGCATCACTACATCATCATTAACAATGGAAACAATTCTCCAACTAACTTATTAACGAGCTTTGTGAGAAATACAAGTTCAAGCAGCACAAGTTTTCCATGAATCATGGTTAACTGTCTCGCGGAAGCATTCAACAAAACACTATGCAACCTCCTGAAGAAGGTAATAGGCTGAACAAAGAGAGACTGGCATGAAAGAATAAATAAAGCATTTTTGGCATATAGGACGACACATAGAACTCCTACTTAAGTTACGCCTTATTCTTTCGTATATGACGTGGAAGCTGTTCTGCCACTCAAAAGTCAAATCCCCTCACTAAGGATGACTATACAAGAAGGCTTGACTGAAGAGGAAAATGCAAAGCTATGACTTCAAGAGTTTGAAGCACTCGATGAAAGAAGGCTCAAAGCTCAACAACACTTGGAATGCTACCAAGCACGGCTATCCAAGGTGTTTAACAAGAATGTCTACCCAAGGTCTTTCCAAACTGGAGATCTTGTCTTGGCATTATGAAGGCCCATCATCACAACTCATAAGATAAAAAGCAAATTCACATCAAAATGGGATGAACCTTACGTAATACAAGAGGTCTACACCAACGACGCCTACTTAATCATGGCAAAAGACGGCTTAAAGATTGGCCCCATCAATGGCAGATTCTTGAAGCGTTACTACCCCTAAACCAAGCAAGCAATGCTTCTTGCCTGCATGAGCCTAAACTGCACATGGCATAAAGCTCCTCGTCTGCATGAGCATAAACTACACAAGGCACAATGCTCATTGTTCGCATGAGCTCAAAAGGCAACACTCAATGCTCATTGTTTGCATGAGCTTAAAAAGTGACACTCAAAGCTCCTGGCCCGCAAGAGCATAAATTGTGTACGGCAAAATCACCATCAAAACCGTCAAAAACATAAAAAAAAAAAACAACCCATCATTCCTTTGAACTACGTCATAACTTGATCCCTCATTAACCTAGGGAACGTAGGCAACTTGGAATTTCAAAACTTCAAGTACAGTCACATCATCAACAAAAACACAAACACTTTGAAGAATAAAGAGCAAATTCAAGAATGTGAGTACTTTATTTCTTTAAAGGAAGCATTTGGCTACAAAGCCTTATTACAAAAAAAGCAAAAACAAAGAAGGCTTAAAGTAGAAAGAACGAAAGACTACTTGAAAGCTATGTCCCTAAAATTACGGCGACGATATTCAAGCAAGCCTTCCAAAGTCTTCAAAGTCTCTACATCAGTGGGAGACAAGGTGGGCACTTTCATGGCCGCGCCTTTCTCTTGCTCTAGGCGTGAAATATCTTATTGATGTTGAGAAAGTGTAGCTTCTTGCTCCGAGAGAACACCTTGAAGTCGTGATGCTTCGGTTTCCAACTACTTTTGCTCATATGCCAATGCTTCTAGACATGCTTGGATGGAAGCTAAAGAACTTCCTGTGACTTGATAAACTTCTGAAACAGCTTGCTGAGAAGACTGAACTTGGGCAATTGATAAGTATATTGCCGCAAGTTGTTGAGCTCTAACTTCTGGACTCAACTTCTTCGAGGAAATAACATGCAAGGAAGAATACTCAATTGAGGTGGCCATAAGTTTGGCAATCTTGACTTTCAAGAACGAGGAATCAACGTTAAGGTTGTTGATCGCAGAAACAAGATTCGACAAGTCTTCCTTGAGCAACGGCATTCTAAGAAAGATCTCGGAGTTAGCTGGCAAAGGTGTTGGATGCATGACAGGCTCTTGCATACCTTCACCTACACACGAAAAACTTGGGCAGCTTGGCGGATTTGTAACAAGCTCTGCATCGAGTGGATCCCCAATCTCCCCGCCCGTAGGTAAATTGCCTGTAAATAACATCTTTATAAAGGAATGAACGCCCATGTTCGCCAAATCAAAGAACAAGAAGGCCCAACCTAAAGAAGACAAAGAAAGATGTTAGAAACAAAAGCTAAAACAATGAAAGAAGAAAAAACCACAAGAAAGAAAGAAGTACATACATCTTTCTTAAGTGACATATTGCCATTAAATTGAGAAGGCCTAAACACTTTCTTCTTCTTATGATGAAAATTGACATCGCTGTCACCCTGAGCACCTTCAAGCTGTCGTTTGTTCAAAACTTGTTAACCTTGCTGCAAAATGCAAGTCAACTTCGTCACCTACCTCTTCAGAGGCAATGATAAGACAAACACATGTGTTGATGAGTTAAAGTAGCAAGTCCATCTTGCAAAGGAGTTGCACTTGCACATTCAAAATGTGCCAGCTATGTAAGAACCGCAGAACAACCATCTCTCGATACATCATAGCGTGAATGAGAAGAATTAGTGCCACCTGGCATCCCCAAGTTTTCATGATGTACCTTGAACCACCAACCTACGTAGGCACGGGTCACTGGATTACTTTTGAACTTATCTTTGGCCGGCAGGGTGATAGAAGCATTTATGCATGCACAGGTACAAGACTCTCAATACATATACACGACTTGCAAGGATTATGACTATGCATTTTCTTTTAGCTTGCCTAGCATATGCTGAATGAAACCAAATTGCTTACTGAAACAGTGATGGTTATACGACTGAACAATACATCGGTCTTCTTACCACAAAGAAACATACCCCAAACGAAGGCTTGTAAGATAAGACAAGTATGAGAAACGAAGGTGTGAATCATCTATAAGGCCTCACTATGCCTAGCCAACCCTTATCAGATGGTCAATTCTTAAACCTTCACAGCTTTTAAACAACGCTTGCGCCTGCAAATCATCAAGGCTCTTTGCAGAAAGCACGCTAGAGTATCGAATATCCCAGTTTGGCTGAAGGTGATGAAGAATGCCTCGACTTGACTAAAGTTGATGAAGGAAAATGAGTGCCAAAGTACTCACCCAACCAACCATACACACAGTGTAGGGCAGTACTGCAGCATGATCTTCGGTACTCGCTGAGCTTAAAACAATGCTCAAGCAGTCATAAAAATTGGCTAAAATTGGAATAGCAAGGCTAAAAGATTCACCTGCAGCCATCTTGCTAGCCACTTTGAAGACTACAGGACGAATAAAATTGACATCGTCTTTAGGGAAAACAAACTTACAAAGCCAACTAGCTAAGAAAGTGGCTAGGTAAGATTCTTCCACATGCTCTGATGTTACGCCAAGTTCATCAAACACCTTCAACTCAGTGGGGGTATAACACCCAGCTAAATCAATGACACTTGATCGATCCGAGTCTCCTATTGGCTTGGTTGTCTTGTTGCTGCCACTTTTCTTCGAAGACTTATTGTACTTCATGGAACCCCAATACCAAAATCGGATCCGTGAAGATGTCTTCACGCTTGACTTGCCCTGAGGCTCATGGGAAAGCTTATGATATGCCTAAAACAAATAGCGGCAATTTGCAGGCAATTATAAGGTATTGCGATGAGAAAATTCATCCACGCTAAGAATAACCTCGTTGTAAAACTTACCCTAAATTGGTAAGCCTCCTATCTTATTGAGATCCCAAAGTGAAATCGACATCTCCCCTTGTGTCGTGTAGAGTGTGTTGGTCGCTAGACACCAATACTTAAAGAACACACGAAAGACGAAAAGATGACGATCATAACTTAACAAAGATGCGTACACAGCGTGATGAAGGCCCACGTTAGTAAGCACATCTTTGGATTAGCTCAAGACATCTTCATGTCACCCCCAATAAAACTTAATAAAGATGGCTTCTCTAGCAGTCAGCAAAGTGTTATTCAAAGACACAGCTTTGCTAAGGATGCGATCACCAAGAAGCTTAAATGAAGCTGATGAATTGTCATAAACATGGTGCGAAGGGTTCAAGATAAGAATTCTCAACGTACACGCCTTCTTCTTCGTATTCGAACAACCAAAATCCATCACCTCCTAAGATACTTCAGAAGACCACGACTTGATATGCATCGAGTTATCTTTTGCAGGAAGAACATGCTCCTTAGGGCCAGTTAACAACTCACAAAGTTTCAACGTCGTTCCCTTATCTTGCGAATCGCCTTCCTTCGCAAGAATAATGATGGTGTTGCATTTAAAGCACTTGAAAAATACCATGGCTGCAACAGAAAAAAAAAAATAAACATAAACATAAGGTGGATGACAAGAAGAAAAAAAACCTTGTGAGCGTTGAAGGATGACGATGACAAAATCACAACGACGAAAAGAAATCAGCCACAAAGCTTGAGCAGCGCAACATAGAGGGCAACTATAGGACAATCACACTACACAACCTCGCATCGATTATGCAAACAATTTCTTGCACTGCACGACAACGTCACCACCGAGGGAAACTGCACCAAAATGCACTACACAGCATAACACCGTTGCAATCTTTTGCACATCACCATGCGGTAAAAAGTGACGCACTGCAACAAGCAGCAAAAGGCACTGCTCCAAGCAGCTACAAGCCATGACACTAAGCAGCAAGCAAAATCCATAGCAGCTCCAAGCAACTACAAGGCATGGCAAGCACAAAGGCAGTGTATGGCAAGGATATGTTGTGGCAAAAAACACACCCAATTGTCCTATATAAATAAGGGTCAATTGCTTCCTAATGCTATGAGGGAAATACATACCAAATAGCAAAAGGAAAATAAAAAGAAGGAAGTACATTCCAACCAAAAGAAGGAAACAAATTCTAAGCAAAAATGGCAAGGTGATTTCGGCCACAAAGGAAAAAAAGCATGCTGTTTTTTCACCAAAAATCAGCAAAGAAAAGAAAAGGGGGGGGGGGGGGGGAAAGGGTAAGGGCTTCAAAATTTCCAAAATATCAACGGAAAGTACTTTTTCTTGCCAAAATGAAAAAGGGAATCCCTCCAAGGCAAGGACAAGTCTTCAAGTTTCCCAAACCAAAGGGGAAAACATCCCCTTGGCCCAAAAAAAAGAAGAAAGGGAAAGGAAAAATGCAAATCCTACTTACCTAAGGACAAACATTAAATCTTTCCAAAAAACCTTGAAGGAAATCACCAAAGCCTTCCAACATTACGATAGAAATCACCCTCATTACCAAAATTGATGAGATTCCTACCTAAGGAAGGAAAAGCATTTTTATCACAACCACAAGGAAAAAAAATCCAAGTCTCAAAATATCCCAAATGTATTTTGCCAAAAAAATTATGGAAAATCAATATGCACAATAAGTATGTGCTGATTTATCCATTTTCAAAATTTTCATTTCTTCTAAGATAAAGCCTCTACGGTCCTTGAAGAAAAATTTCATTTTATTTCAAGATCAAGTCTTTACGGCCTTTGAAGAAAAATTTTATTTTCACTCAAGATCAAGCCTCTACGGCCCTTGAAGAAAGCTTTCATTTCATTTAAGATCAAGCCTCTATGGCCCTTGAAGAAATGTTTCGTCCAAAAAAAATGCCTCAACAGTCCTTGACGAAATTCATCATTTCAATTCAAGAAATACGCCTCTACGGCTCTTAAAAAAGCAAACTAATTCAAGATCAAGTCTCGACGACCCTTGAGTTAGAACATTCACATTGCATGACTTCAAAACACGTTTCCTACATGCGACAAGCACATGCCTACAACATGCCTTGAAGTGGGGGGCATTTGTAGACATGTAAATTTCCTTGCATGTATATGATGCATCACAAAGCTCCACATGGTATATGACTCATCATAAATGGACAAGTCATCAATGACATGTGGCACAAATCAAGCAAAGGAAGTACAAAACCTTCCCAAAATTTGGCAAAAGGGAGAAAATATCCCTTAAAATCGGCAAGGGGCCCAAATTGCTCCCAAAACGGAAAGAAGGCTAAAGTATCTTCATAAAACAAGTAAGAATTGAAGATTGCTTACAAAATAAGCAAGAAAGCTCTATAGATTTCGGCCAAACAAGGGAAAGAGGCTGAAAACAAGACACAAAACATGCCTAAATTCTCCCATGGACGAATCAAGACACAAATCAAAGCCAAATCCATCCAAAGGCAAGCTTTGAGAAGCCTATAAATACAAGGTCCCCAGACATACATAAGGGTCGAAAAAATCTCATATCCAGAAGAACTTCTGCACAAATCTTTGAAGACTAATTCACTGCTACATCTCTTTGAAGAATGTACAACCAATGCCAAAGCTTTCTTTTGACCAAAGCTGAAGCATTTTCTTGAAGAATCAACAAGCACTTGTGTCGATTTTTTCAAGACTTTATTGCAAGCTTGAAACTTGTAACGACGTTCTATCAAATCATCAAGACCCTTGAATCAACGAAGTCCTACATCAACTCTACCTTTGCCGCAGGTTATACATAAACCAAAGGTGAAGACTATCCACACATCGTTTCAAGCTCAAAACTTGAAGCAATCATTTAATCGTTCATCTGAGATCAAGTCATCACGACCTTTGGATCAACAACCTACGCATTTGCATTAAATTTGAAGACTGAATCAGAAGAAAGTTGTAAACAGAGATTGTAACCCTACAAATTCATTAATACATATCTACTTTGTACACGTGTCCTCGTTTCATTCGTTACAGAATTTTCGTGTTTACATGGATATCAATTAAAAGGTTGCAAACATATGGTGGAGGTGAATACACTAGCAAGAGATTTACATCTTTTTTGGTTGCAAAAGGTATTATGCAGTTTATGTCCTTACACTCCTCAATAGAATGGAATATCTAAGAGGAAACATAGACATGTTGTTGACACTGCTCTCACCCTATTGAATGCTTCTGGTTTAAGTAGTGAGTTCTGGTAATTCACCTGTGCTTATGCAGTTTTCATGATCAATAAGATACCTTGTAAGACTTTGTCCTTTAGTTTTCCTTATTTGTTTTTATACAACAAGGTGCCTGAGTTGCAGTCTTTGAGAATATTTGGATCAGCTGTGTTTCCATGGATAAGACCTTATAACAATCATAAATTGCAGTTTAGGTCACTAATGTGTATCTTCTTGAGCTATGCAATGGGGTATAAGGGGATTATATGTTATGATCCATAGTCTAAGAAGTGTATTATATCAAGGCGTGTTATCTTTGAAGAATCCATATTTCCTGCAAAACTGGGGTTATCTCATAGAGGTGCTTCATCTGTGAAGACACCAGATTAATCTACTTCTGTGATTATACCATTTCCAATTCCCATGAGTCATACAAGTTCTCAATCTGAGAATGGTCAGTCACCTGCAACACATCATGTCATGTCTGATACATCAGTGATTAGGACATCAGTTTCTAGTTTTGGTACTCATGTTAGTAATACACCATAGAATCAGAATTTTGAAGCTTCATCAACTACAACAAATGATCTTACTTACTCTACAGCCAATGATACACCAAATCCACCTCATTTGCTTCATTTCCTCGATTTTACTCAACTGCAGGTAATACTATCCTTTGCTGAAAACTCTTCTTGTACTGGTTCACTTACATCACCTATTCAACAACATAGACATCATGGAATTCGAACTAGATTACAAATAGGTGCAATTTCAAGAATGAACTATGCAGCATATCTTGTTGATTTACCTAAGTTAAGTTCTTTACAACTTCTAGATTCTTGCTCTGATGAATCTGGTTATGGTACAATTTCTGGTGCATTTTTTGGTGGATTTTCCTTTTTAACTGATATAACAGAAATCGAAGAACCTAAGAATTTTAAGGCAGCATATTCTAAACCTGAATGGTAATTAGCTATGCAAGAAAAGTATAATGCATTAAAGGCTCAAGGTACATGGGTTTTTGTTCCACCTCCATCTCACAGAACTATTGTAGGCAGCAAATGGGTCTATAAAATCAAGAGAAATCATGATGGTTCAGTATCAAGATACAAGGCTAGGCTGGTGGCTCAAGGTTACACTCAAGAACAAGGCTTGGATTACTCAGAGACTTTTAATCATGTGGTGAGACATACTTTTGTAAGGCTCATCTAGCTTTAGTTGCACAATATGGCTAGAATTTGAGACAACTGGACATTAAAATTTCTTTTTTGCATGGTGATCTTGAGGAGGAAGTCTATATGAAGTAGCCTCAAGGTTTTGTGGATCCTTCTTGTCCAAGTTATGTGTGTAAACTCATTAAATCTCTCTACGGTTTGAAACAAGCTCCAAGAACATGGAACTCAAAATTCACAAATTATCTTCCTTCTCTTGGATTCACAACCTCCCTATCTGATACAAGTTTATTTGTTAAAGTGGATGAAGGGGATATTATTATACTTTTGCTCTATGTAGATGATATCATACTCACAGGTTCCAATCCCACAAAGATTCAAGCAGTGATAAGTGCTCTTGTAGAAGTATTTGATCTCAAAGATATGGGAAAGTTATTCTTTTTTTTTTTTTTTTTCCTGGGATTACACATACAATATAAAGATGATGGGTCATTGTTTATAACTCAATCAAAATATGCAAAAGAACTACTAAAGAAGGCAACAATGGAGACATGTAAGCCAACATCCACACCATCAAAGCCACATGCGCAGTTGCTTGAACAAGAAGGTACTGTTCTCTTTTATCCAAGTCATTATCGAAGCTTAGTAGGGGCTCTCCAATATTTGACCTTTACTCGGCCAGATATTGCCCATGCTGTTAACATGGTTTGTCAGCTTATGACTTTTCCAACTAATCTCCACATGCAACTTGTCAAAAGAATTTTAAGATACTTGAAGGGAACAATTGATTATGGTCTGCATTACAAAAAAAAAGCTTGGACTTCAATTTCATTGCTTATTCAGATTTAGATTGGGTAGCAGACATAAACACTCGAAGGTCAATAACTGGATTTGTGATTTACTAGGGAGATAATTCAATTTCATGGAAATCTAAGAAGAATCTACAGTATCCAGAAGTTCCACAAAGGCTGAGTACAAGGCTCTAGCACATTATGTAGCAAACTTGTTTTGGATTCGATCTCTACTTAAAGACATGCATTAGAGGCTGTTGGTTCCTCCATTACTCCACTGTGACAACTTAAGTGCATTAGCTTTAAGCTCAAACCCTGTCTTTCACTCAAAGATCAAATACCTTGATACATATTATCATTTTGTCCGAGAAAAGGTGCAAAGGGAACATTTAACTGTTTAATCAGATTGCAGATGAGTTTACAAAAGGGTTGCATAGTCGAATGTTTGTAAAGCATTGCAGACATCTTGCTCTTACCATTTCAGATCAATCTCAGATGCTTGAATGATTCAAACTTCACTTGGAAACTCCAAGTTTAGTTTGAGGGGGAGTAGTAACTGATAATACAGAAATGCCACATGGCATGATCTAGTAATGAGTTTGGTAATATAGTTAGAAGGGTATTGTTGTAATTAGCACATGTGGCTACATAAGAGTTGATAGGGCTTTCATTCAGTCATGTATCTTGTAATATCTTCTAAAAGCAACCAATACAATTCCTTCTCTCTCTTCTTCTTCGACTCTGCAATTCTTTGTTCTTCTTAGTTTTCTGAGAGTTAATACAAAAGTCATAAAAGTTAACAGGAGATCGATAAAATATCACACGAAAATGGAATCAAGTTATAATAACTTAATCATGTGAACGCGAAGAGACGAGTGATTGAATGCCACTTGACCTATTAATATTGGAAGAAATGGTGTGTGTTATATAATTCTAGAAGTTGAGCAATGCAAGAGATCATTCCAATACCGTGTCTGCTAATTTGTTTAGAAAATTTATACAAACTCACATTTTGGCTTTATTTGTTACTAGCAAGGAATGCCCCGCGATTGAAAATCGTACAATTTTTATTTTTATTTATATTTATTTTTTGTTGAATATAGTACTATTTACAGATAAAGGATATATAATACTTGATGTGTACGTACATACTATTTACATACAAATTTTTTTGAAGATAGTCCTATTGAAAACCTTACGAAATCTGCAAATAATCAACCTATTTCGCCCTGCCAGAACCAAATTGTGTAATTGAAACTGACTTTAAGTCGTCAATCGGTCTCTCAAAAGAACCAGAGTCTCTATTAATTAGGTCTAGAAGTTCCCTGAATGGCTTTCCCCCACCACCTGGTTTCGTGGATTGACGACTTAAGCAGTCATGGTTCTAGAAGTTCACTGATAGACCTTAAGTAGTCATGGTTCTAGAAGTTCACTGATAGACCTTAAGTAGTCATGGTTCCACATCTACAAATATGTAAAAAAGAGTAGTTAGTTAATATAATGATATCGGTACCTAACTAAACATTATATGCTTGAAACAAATTAATAGTCAAAGACAGATTAGTTATATGTAATCAGAATTTACCTTAACATTAAGTAGTCGTAAATTTACCAATATCAAACATAAGCTTAATTTCAACACAAATGTATAATTTCAGATTCAGATACACTTCCCCACGCATCCTAGAATATTATGGACTCAAACAATTCAAAATCGTGATAAAGAGTAGCTAAATGAAATGAACATTATATTTTCAGTTAATTTTATAGGTAATTTAGTCAAAAATCAATAAAAACTTTACTATTTAGTCATATACCAATGGCATGTTTTTGTTTTGAACTTAATCAATGACATATTTTAATTAATTAGACATAGGTCAATGATGAGTGCCACATGTGTTTTTAATTCATTATATGTAGTTAAAATTTGACTATTTTATCCTTCTCTCCTTCTCTTTTATCCCACCACCTTAGTCCCTTGACTCATCCCCTCGCTCCTGTAACACCAACTCATGGGACGATCCCATCCCCCCACCAACAGGCTCCACCTCATGTGCATCTACGGCGGCCACATCGTCCCCCGCCTCCACGACAAGTCGTTGTGCTACGTTGGCGAGTTTGGTATGCTCAATCGGGGTTCTCCAACTCTGCCTTCGTCAATTGCTTCCTGGGTCTCGACGACAATTTGATTTCAGGTGGGGCTGCCAATAATTTGGACTCCGGTTCAAGAGACGTTGAGGCTTCAGTTACTGCGAATTGCAAGAATGAAAACAGGGCGGATGTAACGGCGGTGGGAATGGGCAGGACGTTCACTCCGTCCTCGATTCGCCGATGCTTGAGAACTCCTCTTCGTTTGGGTCCATATCATCAACTCAAATTAATTTTTCCTAGTTTTCAGCGAAGGACCTGCGAGGTTGCAGGTATTTTTCGGCCAACTTTGGCCACGACTCAGCCCCAATTAGGTATATTTCTATTCCTTACCTCTTGAGCTTTATTTTGACTTTTGAATCTTTGAATTTGCTTGAGAAATGAACATGTTATGGCCATTTGAAGTTTTCCAACCACCTCTCTTGCGATTCTGGTCTTCTTCTTTGTTGGTTTTCAATATGTTTTAATTGAAGCCCAAATCAGATACTGCATAAAAAACAGAACCAGAAAATGGACACTACATTGCAGTGTTTGAATCAAAATGTCAAAAAAAAAAAGAGTCAGGAAATGAACACTGCATTGCAGTGTTTGAATCCAAATGTAAAAATAATATAAAAATAGAACCAGGGAAACAGATGCTACATTGCAGTGTCTAAATCAAAATGTCAAAAAAAAAAAAAAAACCAGAGTCAGGAAACGAACATTGCATTGCAGTTTCTGAATCCAAATGTAAAAATAATATAAAAACAGAACCAAGGAAACGAACACTACATTGCAATGTCTGAATCAAAATGTCAAAAAAAGAATAAAAAAAATAGAGTCAGAAAATGAACACTCCATTGTAGTGTTTGAATCTAAATGTAAAAATAATATAAAAACAGAACTAGGGAAACGGACACTACATTGCAGTGTCTGAATCAAAATGTAAAAATCAAGAGTTGCACGATGAGTGATGGAAAAAACAGAACTAGAAAATGGACACTGCAACGCAGCATCCGAATAAATACAATATTCCCTAGCTATATGATCTACATGATTGACCTATCTAACTATGAAACCCTAATCCCTTCTAGCGAGGTCTAATTTCGATAAATTCGTGCAAAATTATACTAGATTAAGCTTTACCCATTTTCTATTTCCGAGTTTAACTGATTTCCATAATATTTGAGTTAAGCATTCCAATTTTGTACAAACAGTTAAGGCATACATGTTTGGATTTTTGTGGGAATTTGTAGCTAGAAATGGTAGCAAATTTTGATGTGGAAAGAATAGTGGGTTGAATCTGATACGCAGATAATATCATGAATCATGAAATGCGGTGCTTTCCGAATTTTAAGCGTCGAATGTAGTATGCCATGTGCTTGAATGGTTAAGGGATTGTATAAGTTTTTGGCTTTTGTTGGAACTAAGTTGCAACCCATGGGTTTCATTATAAAACATTGGTAGATTAATGGAGATGGTTATTGTGAGACCATATTTTGCACATCTCCGGAATAGTGAACTGCGCAAGGGTCGGAATCCCACTCCCCCTAGGATCCTGTTCATTTTGTCGACCTGTTTCGGAATGAAAGAGGCACTCCGGATAATACTGTAGCAAACTGACAACACGGGGTGGTTACAGAGGGGAATCGTGAGTCAACTCTGCAGGCAGAGTTGTATGGGATTAGGGATGGGAAATGGTTACGGCGGGCAAGTAACCGCAGTTATTTACCCATAACTGTTTATAATCATACCCGCATAACCGTTTACATATCGGGTAATTGCCTAAGCGGTTATACACATACCCATAACCGTTTATAAATGGTTAACCATACCTATAACCACGTACTCATTTAACCGTAACCGTATACCCGTTTAACCATGCCCGTTTATCCATTTTTTAATCCATTTACCCCTTTTTGCGTCTATTTACATTTTTTTTAACCGTACCCGCATACAATTCCAATAATTGAAATAATAAAGATGAACGATAGTTTTAATCAATCAAGGTAATATAATATATTTGCTAATAATTGATTTTTTACTAACAAAATACCTCTCATTACTTGACACACCCCGACCGAGATCAGGGCGTGCTGGCCGTCACACGAAGGTGACGTAGCCATGTGCGCATGCGGAAGCGATTAAGATAGTAATATAAAAGTACGAATAATTAAAAACTAACTAGCATACAAGGTACTAGTGTATGTGAGACACAATTCAGAGCAAGTCTATAACAGTCCAAAAGGAAAAGATACGACATAAATACACCCGAAGGTGACCCTACAATGGTGAGTGTCTGTCAGAAATGCCGGGACGCCCTCTGGGATAAACCACCGAACCTGCTAGACCACTAGAACCTGGAGGGGCGCAAAAACAAAAGCGTGAGTGGGCAAAAACAAAGTTCTTTGAAAACTCTTTAGCAAAATACATTCTAACCCCTCGCCGTAAAACCTGTATACTTCCCAGAAAATGAACATATATACGTATGTATAGATATGTCAATCATGCTCCATGATATGCCATTCATGCTCGAGAATATGCCACAACGGAATCTCATAATCAAATATAAATGCTCAAGCGTAATTCACATCAATAACATATAATCTGCCAGCCGGGAGTCACCTAACGTGACCTGTACGGCTGCATATAGAGCTCCAATCTCAACTCAACAACTGAATCTGCACACGAGTCGGCACCACCTAACGTGGTCTGTACGACAGGACTGGGTGTAATATATACGCTCTAGTGCTACGATCACGTGAAGACTGTGCGAATAATCGCGGGTCACCTACGAGTCGGAACCACCTAATGTGGTCTGCACGACAAGGCTATGCACCTACTTGGATCCAAGACGAGCGTGTGGTGCGGGTGAACATCACGTGAAGGACTCTGCCCCTCTCTGGGCGGGAGCACTAACACCGGGGGTGCAGATTATGAGCTCTCTAAGCATTTCAAACTACTATTACATAACAACATGAATACCGCTTACCTGGCACTTACCTGTGCGTCCACAGCACCAAATACACATATATATATATATATATATATGTATGCCACTACTAATACATGCGATGATGCGTAAACAACATTCATATGATGCATGGCATAAAACAAATAACCTTTTCTATTTAATTTCTGGGAATTAATATGTATATAGGTATATACGGAAAACAAAAGCCCATTCACAGATAATTAGAAGGGTCGTAGCCCCCCTGCCTCGAGTGTGTACGCTCGTCCTCGGAAAACGAATCACCTATACGCGAAAAAGCTACGAAAACGTTAATTTAAAAGCACATAACCAACTTCTCGTAATAACTTCTCATACATTGCTCAATTTGGACAATTGAATATACCAACGTGCTCTACACAACCTCAGGAACACACCCATATTTTTAAAATAATTTTTGGACCACGCACGCGCCCCCACGCGCCGTCCTAGGCACGGACCTACGCGCCCCCCACGCGCGGCCACGTGCACTGCACACTGACGGCATCAACTGACGCCGTCAGGAATATTCCGTTAAACTTAACTGACGCCGTCCACTGCCGTTAGGAATATTCCGTTAAACTTAACGGAATATTCCCCTTTCTTCTCCGGCGAGCCTCCGGCGCTGGCGACGGCGCCGGAAAACTGGGAAATTTTCCAACCGTGTTTTCTCCTTCGTTTTTCAACCAATTTCCATGATTTTTGAACCAAAATGAAGCTTAGAACTAGTAGAACAACGTTAGACTAGTTTTAAGGCCTAAAAGTTAAGGAATCTCACCTGCAACAACGATCCAAGTTCGGCCAACTTTGAACCTAGCCTTCCCGACGTCCAATTTCACCCAACGAACCACTCCGAGGCTCCTTGGGACCTCACAAACACAACTACAAGCTTCAAAATTGCAAAAACAAGCTAGTTTAAGGGTTGCATGAACAGTACATAATTCGGCCATTGTTGAAACGACGTGAAAACGTTCGAATTCTTACCTGGAATTGGTATGGTTGTGCTCCTCACAACCTCACGAGTTCAATGGTGTAATTGGTTTCTTGATTGGTGAAGGTTTTGAGTATGTTTGTGTGTGGTCCGTATGTTGAGAAGAGAAGAAGAAGAAGATGGACTCGGGGAAAGAGAGAGAGAGAGAGAGAGAGAGAGAGAGAGACAGAGTGACAGAAAGTGAGGGAAAGAGGGAGGGAATCCCGGGAGAAAAGAAAGGGTATGAGTGTGTGTGGTCCTACAACACCACACCACACAACACTAATGTGATAAAAACGAATTAGGGGGTAAAATCGTAAATTCACACGTACGTTAAAATGAAATTTGGGACGGGATGTTACATTACTTGAGCAAGCATATTGGAAAGAAAATTCATGTATTTTCGACATATTTTTCTTCTATACCCAAGCAAGTATTCAAATATAACATTCATATGATTACAAAGTATTCAATTATAACATCCATAATGGGATTATGTGGTCCGCCACCTTATAGACTCCCCGACCGGAGTGCATGTGCTTAGGACCCCCGTGCAATGTCCAACAACTCCTCTACTCAAATTCCATCATTCCCCAATCAAATCGCAACTACCAAATTTCAACAGCTGATTTGACTGGACAGGTTGATGCTACCTGACCCATGATGCGCCTGCAACACTTGCAACAAGCTGACACAACCTATATTGTTGATGCAGCAGACCACACTGAACCGTATCTCTGACTCAATTGCTTTGATGACCTAGACAATCGACAGAGCACTTAGAAGCTGACTTCAAAAGGCCTATGGATAAGCCTTCTGACTCCTCATATTTCTGACTTGATCGTCGAAACACCTATGTTGGAAACCACATTTCCGGACGCTTGGTTTCACAACTTTCTCTTGTTTTTGTACTTGCAAATCCCCTTCGGCGACCTGCATATAATTTGTTTTAACAATTATCATATTTGTTAATTTAGTAGTAATTGTTGAAGTAAATGGTGTGGTGCTTTGTAATTGGGCTAAAAGCCAAACCAAGGCCAAATACCCAACCCAAGCCAAATGCCAAACCAAGGCCAAATACCCCCTAAACAAATAGCCCAGAAATATGTGGACTCGCCCAAAGGGAGCCCAATCTCAGCCCGATCACGCGCCCAACTCGTCCCATGCGGGTTGAGGCCTTCAGCACCTGACATGGTGGGACCCACTATCAAGGCCGCTATCGGCTGCCATTATGAGCCCAATGACTCTTTTTATCGCCAGACAACTGGGCTTTTTGGACCGTTGGTTGATCCAACGGTCTAGATCCAAATTTTATTTTATTTTTTAAAATTTAATTTTAATATACATTTAATCCAAAAGCTGAGATCGAATATAATCAAATCTAACGATAGAAAAAGATCTAACGGCCCAAATTTAAATCCAATGGTTAAAATAAATTATTTAACTCAAACTTCACCAAAAAAAAACCTCTATAAATACCTATGTATTTGTTCAAACATCCACACAAAACTCAATTGTGTATGTCATTCACATGTGTTCTGTGTGTCTTGTGTGTTTTATGTATTTTGTGTTTATACATCTTTATTGTGATTTTCATATTCTTCCATAGTGTTTCATGAGTTTCATGTATTGATTTAGTGATTTTTCAATATTTATCGGAATTTAAATATTTTTAGATTAAAATGTTCATAAAATTAATTTACGATAGTCCACATATATTTTTTTTAAAGTAAATTTAAGGAAAAAAAAAAGCCTAAGTTCATTCTTTAACAATCCCGGGCTAAAATTTTAGGCTAGAAGGTTTGGAGTATAAAAGTTGCTTCTGGGCTAAAAGCTAAATTTTCCAGGCTAAAAAATTTGGCTTTTAGCCCAAGGGTTGGAGATGGTCTAGTGGGTTGGATAAGCCTTTACCCACCTCTTTAGAGCAGCTCCAGCGTGCCTTTTGGCCATGTGGACAGGCTGCTCTAGCAACCTAATTGCCTGCCAAATGGTTTCAGCCCATTTGGGCTATTGGGCTGAGGGGGAGCCCGAGGGAGAGCTCAAGCGCAAACCCAAGTGTGACATCCCACATCGCCTAGGGGAGTGATCCTTAAATGTATATTCCCATCTCTACCTAGCACGAGGCATTTTGGGAGCTCACTGGCTTCGGGTTCCGTAGGAACTCCGAAGTTAAGCGAGAAGGGGGCTAGAGCAATCCCATGATGGGTGACCCACTAGGAAGTTGCTCGTGAGTTCCCAAAAACAAAACCGTGAGGGAATGGTAAGCCCAAAGCGGACAATATCGTGCTACGGTGGTGGAGCGGGCCCGGGAAGTGGTCCGCCTCAGGCCGGGATGTGACAATTTGGTATCAGAGCCTAACCCTGGTCGCGAGTGTGCCGACGAGGACGTCGGGCCCCTAAGGGGGGTGGATTGTGACATCCCACATCGCGCAAGGAAGTGATCCTTAAATGTATATTCCAATCCCTACCTTGCACGAGGCCTTTTGGGAGCTCACTAGTTTCGGGTTCCATGGGAACTCCGAAGTTAAGCGAGTAGCGCGTGAGAGCATTCCCAGGATGGGTGACCCATCGGGAAGTTTTCGTGTGAGTTCCCAAAAACAAAACAGTAAGGGCGTGGTCGGGGCCCAAAGCGGACAATATCGTGCTACGGTGGTGGATCGGGCCCAGGAAGTGGTCCCCCGAGCTGGGATGTGACATTTGGTATCAGAGCCTAACCCTGGTCGTAAGTGTGCCGACGAGGACGTCGGGCCCCTAAGGGGGCTGGATTGTGACATCCCACATCGCCCAGGGGAGTGATCCTTAAATGTATATTCCTATCTCTACCTAGCACGAGACCTTTTGGGAACTCACTGGCTTCGGGTTCCGTAGGAACTGCGAAGTTAAGCGAGAAGGGGGCTAGAGCAATCCCATGATGGGTGACCCACTGGGAAGTTGCTCGTGAGTTCCCAAAAACAAAACCGTGAGGGAATGGTAAGCACAAAGCGGACAATATCGTGCTACTGTGGTGGAGCGGGCCCGAGAAGTGGTCCGCCCCAGGCCGGGATGTGACACCAAGGCCTAAGTGCTTGAGGAGAGAGTGACGCAAGGCTAACCTCAGCACGATGTAAAATAATTTGTGTCAGGTGTGTGGCTAACAAGCTCGCATGGGGGCGTGTCTCCAACACATTTTCAGACGCTAGGCCACATATCGCGCGATGAAATTAGTTAAAAATCTTATCGTAATCTATTTATAAAAATTGTACTTTCGAATAATGACACGTGGTGTGACGAGATTGGTTAAAAATTATATTCGAAATTTACAAAAAAAAATATATTTTTTTTATAAAATAAAAATACTAATATTTTATTACCTATTTTCATGGCTATTCAGTTTAGGGGTGGAGATACAAAAGGCAATTACTATTTATTAAAGACAATTACTATTCACTTGAGGGGATTCAATTGCTCATTACCATGGGAAACCTTTACACACTAAAATTGCTCTTAGTCACTGTTAAGGGTTTAACCACCTCATTTTGTATAAACCATTGTAGTGGCTATTGTTAACTTTTCTTGTAATGTCGTGAGGTGGTACATTTCATATGCTATGTCTTGCTTATTCAATGCAAGAGACCTTAAATCATGATAACCCGATCCAAAATCATTATCACCATCGTTAATAGTAAGGACCTGTTATTATCAAGATTTATTATATGATTCAGAGAAATACTAAGGAGACTCTTTCAAAAGTGAAACTTTCTACCACCTCATGTTTTGGTACAATGTTTTATAGTATCGGCACATAAATTTATTTAAAATGTAAAGTGTCGAAATGTCAAATCTATAGAGAATCATACTTTCAAAAAGTCTCTTTAACATTTTTCATCACGCTATCTTATTTTCTGTTTACTTTTAGTTTTGGTTGATCATAATTTATTTCACGTCACCGCCTGAGGTCTTTGTTTCGTCATCGACTGGTTGGATTCCTAGTTGCGATATGCTGGCGTACTAACCTTCTGGATATTTATTTTAAATTTCTTTTTCATTACAACAAGCATAATATTAATTTTAAAATCCCGAGTTGTTGGGAAAATGGGACATCAAATACTATATGTTATCCCAACTTTAAGTAACATTGTCTTTTGTCTTGTCCAAATATAATTTCATTTGAGACACAGCTTTCATACGAGGTTTTACTCGGGCAACGATTTCTCAGAGCTGCCCCATGCATACCGACAAACCTATTTGTACTTTATGAGCATTTTGCTTGAGTAATGAAATCTTCTATTAGATTCCCCTTTAGAGAAAGTTATTTGTATCTTTTTATTTGTAGACCTAAAGACTTTTCATTTTCTTACAGGTGGAGAGTCCAAAAGCATTAGAAAAAGAAAAAAGAAAAACAAACTTGTTGAACAAGCTTGACTAATCTGGCAGGTGCAAATCAATTAATCAGACCCATTCCCATCAGTTTCACACAAGCTTTAATTAAGCAAATTAAGTTTCTAGGAAATGACATAACCTAAGTAGAGAATGAAGTTGGACTGTATTTCCCATCATTTCTGTCTGTAGCATAATAAGGAAGGAGGCAGATTGTTTGCCCTTCTATTTGGATGCCCTTCTCATCCCCTCCTATTTTGTACGATCACGGTTAAATCACGTTAACATTTTATATTGATTTTTTTATAGAGATAATAAGACAAAAAATAATAGAAATATAAAATGTTAACGTGGTTTAACCGTGACAGCACAAATAGAAGATAATAGGAAAGACATCCAAACAGGAGAGGGCAGAGAATCTGCCTCATAATAAGTAAAGGCATCCGAACTTGAATATTTGAGCATCAAGTCCCTGTTCAGTGTTCCATTCAGACAATCACATGGAACTTTTCCAAGCATTCTCTTCCAACATGATTGACGAAGATCGGTGGCCTTCTCTTTCCTTTTTTTTTTTCCTTTTCTTGTCAAAGGCGGCCTCCTCGTATTTCCGCTTGAGGACAAGACATGGTACTATCCGAGTACTCTTCCAATATGATTGCTGAAGATCGGTAGCTTTCTCTTTCTGTTCTTTATTTATTCATTTTCTTGTCAAGGGCGGCCTCCTCGTATTTCTGCTTGAGGCACAAGACAAGACAATAGCTCCGCAAACAAAGCAGATAAAAAGCGATTTGGACTAAGCCAAGAAAAAGGGAAGTGTAAATTATATGTTGTGTTCAATTGCAACCTTATATAGCATTTTTAAAACATTTAAATGTCATACATTTACTTAGTATTTTATTTTAATATCATATATCCGTTAAAAATCCTCTTAAATTGACTCCTAACAGATGACTAATGCATTGCATAAATTGGCTCCTAATTCTATTTATTTTCAATTATAACCATTTATTTTACATATCATTGGATGATACGTAACATTGAAGCAAAATTTAACAAACTTGGAAAACAGTCTTTCCTTCCCAAGGCAAGCACTACCTGTCTTTCTGGATCTATACGTCCAGCAATACAAAATTTCAAATTCCTCATGTGCCGCCCCAGCTACCATATGCCTAGCGTCCCAAGTCCCTTGACAGTCTTTTCATATATATATGTCTAAGTTCTAATACGGAAAAGGATTCCTGCCAAAATACTCTTTGGATATCCCTCATGCCTTTTAAATTTATATGTCCACTTCTTTATTTACATAAGCATATATATAATCACATGACAAACTCATAATTAATTCTTACATAAAAATAGTTAAAACACAAATGAGAATTGTTACATAGATTACTATAAACCTCATTCATTTGTATAATGTTCTTGCCGCTAAATGCTTTCTATCACTCTCAGTTGTTAATCAACAAGTTATGCCTCAGTTCTTCATAATTAACTAATCATGCATATATAATTAAATGACTAATGAGGAAAGCAAAATTGTAGACAAATCTTCTGTGATGTTGCTATAAACAAGTTTAACCTCTCATAATTAGTTTTTAAGCATAATATGCCATTCAATTCTCTTGAGAAAATTGGTTCAAACCAAAAGCTACAATTTTATCATAAGCCAAGCTCACAGCAATATAAGCAAAAACCACCTTAACATGCTTGAACCAAAATAGCCATACCAGTAGTACCATACATGTCATTTGTTTAATATATCTTTCATATATAGGAAATATATTAAATGCATTGGCAGGCATGTATATTGATGGTATATAACTAGTATATGATGTATCCTTCCAACACAATTTTAATGCGTGTTATCATCATGCCGGTCCTGGGAGTAGCCCGAGTAGGCGGGCGCCTAGGGCCCCCATGATATATATATATATATATATATATATATATATATATATATATATATATATATATATATATATAAGTGTTATTTACATTTTAAAAATCTCATCCTACACTTTTTACAAGTATATATATTTTTTTAAATATAGAAAGTTTGGAACGTACTCCACTAGAATTTTGGAATGCCAATAATAATTATATATATATATATATATAATTTTGTAGTTTGAGTAAAATATCTCAATATGAAATTATAAATAAAAAATTTTTGGAACTTGTTGTGCAGCTTTTGGCCTCGGGAAGGGCCGGAAGGCCCAAAATATTTCTTAAGTATGTGTATATATATAATATGTATAAATATATTTTTAGAGTTTGAATTTAATAAAATATTTAAGTATAAAATCATATAATAGTCTTGAAAGTTGAAACTTGGTGTACAAAGTGTCTTGGGTGGGGTGCAGGGCTTCAGCAACAATTTAACCCTTTTCTTTGGGATTTAACGCAGCAACTAGCAAGGCAATCTGTAACTCTGCTCCTGTCGGTCCTGCCTTGCGAATGCAGTGAATCAGTTCTTTCCCACCTGCAGAGGATAGGTAACCTCATTGATCAATGCTTCTATTCTCTTATGCCTTTTTTTTTTTTTTTTCTATAATTTAATTTGTAAGTGTTTGTAAATATAATTAGGATTTTCGATTTTTCTAGGGTTTAAGATTGGTTTATTTTAATGCTTATTGTTTATTTTAATGCAGAGTATTCACTTGTCAAGTGTCCATATTGTAGTTATAAAATTCGAACTTGTGGATGCACTTAACAAAGTGGTTAAATCCCTTCAAGAAGATAATTGGATTATGGATGCACTTAACAAGGTTGGTTAATTTTGCTTCCTAACTACTTTTGGTTCAAGATAATTCAAAGTTTCAATACTGAATTTTACCGTATTTTTTATGCGCCTCGTTTTGTGTTGTGTCATTTGTATGAAATTTTTGTGTTGGGTAGTGGGTGAATTTTGAATTTTAGTTTGTTTCTCTGTCAATTTGTTGTTTACGGAATATTGAGTTGATTGTTGATTGTGGGTTTATGATTTCCTGATTGAAAAAGAGTTGATTATCATGCCTCCTATTAGAAATAGTAAGCCCACTAACAGAAATAGAAAGTATCTCTCTGGGTCTCAAAAAAGAAGGAATAAGGAAAAGGAAGAAGCATTAATAAAGTCTCAGGCTGGATCTCTTAGTAAGTTTTTCAAGAAACAAGATGACAATTTAGTGAATGAGGAACAAGGGAATCATGACAATAATGGGGAAAAAGATGAATTCATGACTGAGACTAATAACGAAGAGCAAGATGAGCGATGTGAGCCTATATCTGATGATGGTAGTAAAGAGCAAGAAGATAAACCTTTGATTGAGACTGACATTGAAGAACATGATCAAGCTAATGAGAATGGTAAAGATAATGAAATTGTCTTTCCTTTGAATATTGATGATCCAGGGAATTGGGATAAGATTGATCAAAATCTTAGGGACATGTTAGTGGAAAGAGGTCCTAAAAGAGTTGATGATGTCGCATTTCTAAAAGATAATTCAGATAGGCATTTTTCTTCTGTACATTACATTAGAAAATTGCCTAATGGGGAGACGCAAGATAGGAAGTGGCTAGTGTACTCATGTTCTTTGGATACAGTATTTTGTTCTTGTTGCATGTTATTCAAGAAAATTGGAATCAAGACTTATCTGGATAATGAGGGTTTTAAAGATTGGAAGAATATTGGTCACAGGCTTACAACTCATGAAACTAGCAAGAACACATTCACTACATGAGTGAATGGATTGAATTGGAAAGAAGATTGCAAAAATGTAAAACAATTGATGAAAGTGTGCAACAACAAATCAGCAAAGAGAAAGAACATTGGAGACAAGTGTTATGGAGGATAATTGCTGTTGTGAAAAGACTTGCAAAAGTTACTTTGGCATTTCGTGGAGACAATGAGAAGCTGTATGAAGAGAATAATGGAAATTTTTTAAATGTAATTGAAATGATTGCTGAATTTGATCCTACAATGCAAGAGCACATTCGGCGTATTGATACACATGAGACTCATTACCATTTCCTTCCATATTATTCTTAATAGTTGTATGCTCTGAACACGATTCTGCATTGGTTTATATATTTCTAATTCAATATTTTATCGGTATGCTTGTTTCTAATGATTTCGTCACCCTCGGGTGTCGGCCAGCACGTGCCTACCCTGGTATGTGGGGATATCAAGGCTGGGGCGTGTCAGTAGTAATTGTTAAAGTAAATGGTGTGGTGCTTTGTAATTGGCAAGGAACACTAGTTTTTGTAAGGTTTCAATGAAGTTTTTTGTAAGGTTTCAATAAATTTTTTTTATTGTTGATGACCAAGTTGACAATACTCACCAACATTAATTGTACATAATGAGATAGCTAAAGCCTTACTAATGGGGTGGATAAGCCTTTACCCATCTCATTAGAGCAACTCCAATGTACCTTTTGGCCCTGTGGAAGGTTGCTCTAGCAACCCAATTGCTTGCCAAAGTGGTTTCAACCCATTAAGGCTATTGGGGTAAGGGGGAGCCTAAAGGAGAGCTCATGATCAAACCCAAGGCCCAAGCGCTTGAGGGAAGAGTGATCAAGGCTAACGTCAGCCATAATGTAAAATAATTTGCTTCATGCGTGTGGCTAACAAGCGCGCATGGGGGGTGTGTGTCTCCAACACATTTTCAGATGCTGAGACCTACATGTCAGCCCCACTCAATCACATTTGAATCGGGACCGTTGATTTCTAGATCAACGGTCTAGGTTTTTTAGGCTTTAAAACTTTAAAAAAATGAAACAAAAAGGGGAAAAACTAGAAATGTTACTGTGGGCCACGTGTAACATTCTGGACTGTTGGATTTCAAATTTTTTTTCTAATCCAATGGTTCAGATTAATTAAGTTAACAATTTAAAAAAAAAAAATTAAAGATCCGAAAAATTTTAAAAAATTATAATTTTTTTCTATAAAAACCACATTTTATCATTTTCTCCCACTTTACACCACATTTCAATATTTTCAACGATTTTAAACAGTTAAGGACATGTCGCGTGACGAAATTGGTTAAAAATCTATCGTAATCTATCTATAAAAATTGTACTTTCGGATAATGACACGTAGTGTGACAAGATTGGTTAAAATTGTATTTGAAATTTACAAAAAAAAAAAAAATTATTTTATAAAAATACTAATATTTTATTGTCTATTGCCATGGCTATTCAGTTTAGGGATGAAGATGCAAAAGGCAATTACTGTTCATTAAAAACAGTTACTATTCACTTGAGGAGATTCAATTGCCCATTGCCATGGGGAGCCTCTATACACTGAAACTGCTCTTAGTCACTGTTAAGGGTTTAACCACCTCATTTTGTATAAACCATTGTAGTGGCTTTGTTAACTTTTCTTGTAATTTCGTGAGGTGGTACATTCAAGAGGCCTTAAATCATGATAACCCGATCCAAAATCATGATCACCATCGTTAATAGTAAGTGACCTGTTATTACCAAGATTTATAATATGATCTAGAGAAATACTAAGGAGACTCTCTAAAAAATGAGACTCTTTACTACCTTATGTTTTAGTATAATATTTTATAATGTTAACACAAAAATTCATTTAAAGTATAAAGCGTCAAAAAGTCAAGTCAAATCATATTTTGAGAAAATCTTTTTAATATTTTTCATCACGCTATCTTATTTTTTGTTTACTTTTAGTTTTGGTTGATCATAATTTATTTCACGTCACCGCCTGAGGTCTTTGTTTCGTCATCGACTCGTTGGATTAATAGTTGCTATATGCTGGCGTACTAACCTTCTGGATATTTATTTTAAATTTCTTTTTCATTACAACTAGCATAATATTAATTTTAAAATCCGAAGTTGTTGGGAAAATGGGACATCAAATACTATATATTATCCCAACTTTAAGTAACATTGTCTTTCGTCTTGTCCAAATATAATTTCATTTGAGACACAGCTTTCATACGAGGTTTTACTTTAGTAATTAAATCTCAGAGCCGCCCCATACCGACATGCCTATTTGTACTTTATAAGCATTTTGCTTTAGTAATTAAATCTTCTATTATATTCCCTTCAGATAAAGTTATTTGTATCTTTTATTTGTAGATCTAAAGACTTTTCATTTTCTTACAAGCGGAGCGTCCAAAAGCATTAGACAAAGAAAAAAGTATAACGAACTTGTTGAACAAGCTTGACTAATCCGGCAGGAGCAAATCAATTAATCAGACCCATTCCCATCAGTTTCACACAAGCTTTAATTAATCAAATTAAGTTTCTAGGAAATGACATAACCTAAGTAGAGAATGAAGTTGGACTATACTTCCCATCATTTCTGTCTGTAGCATAATAAGTAGAGGCATCCGAACTTGAATATTTGAGCATCAAGTCCGTGTTCAGTGTTCCATTCAGACAATTACATGGAACTTTCCAAGCATTCTCTTCCAATATGATTGCTGAAGATCGGTGGCCTTCTCTTTCCTGTTTTTTTCCTTTTCTTGTCAAAGGCGGCCTCCTCGTATTTCTGCTTGAGGACAAGACATGGAACTATCCGAGCATACTCTTCCAATATGATTGCTGAAGATCGGTAGCTTTCTCTTTCTCTTTCTTTATTTATTCCTTTTCTTGTCAAGGGCGGCCTCCTCGTATTTCTGCTTGAGGACAAGACAAGACACAAACAGAGCAGATAAAAAGCGAATTAAGCCAATGAAAAGGGAAGTGTAAATTATATGTTACTCTTTCAGAATTGTGTTCAATTGCAACCTCATATAGCATATTCGAAACATTTAAATCTCATACATTTACTTAGTATTTTATTTTAGGGTTGTGATATCCACACATCTCTTTTTACTTCTCACACACTTTTTCATTTTCGACCGTCGGATGAGATAAAATAAAGAAGATATAATGGATAGAAATTAACAAGAGTGTGTGAGAAGTAAAAAAAGGTGTGTGGATAGCACACCCCTTTATTTTAATATCATATATCTGTTAAAAATCCTCTTAAATTGACTCCTAACAGATGACCAATGCATTTGCATAAATTGACTCCTAATTCTATTTATTTTCAATAATAACCATTCATTTTATGTATCATTAAATGATACGTAACATTGAAGCAAATTCTAACAGACTTGGAAAACAGTCTTTCCTTCCCAAGGCAAGCACTGCCAGTCTTTCCGGATCTATACGTCCAGCGATACAAAATCTCAAATTCCTCATGTGCCGCCCCAGCTACTATATATGCCTAGTGTCCCATGTCCCTTGACAGTCTTTTCATATATATGTCTAAGTTCTAATATGGAAAAGGATTCCTGCCAAAAATACTCTTTGGGTATCCCTCATGCCTTATAAATTTATATGTCCACGACTTCTTTATTTACATAAACATATATATAATCACATAATAAACTGATAATTCTCACATAAAAATAGATAAAACACAAATGAGAATTGTTACATAGATTACCATAAGCCCCATTCATTTATATAATGTTCTTTTCGCTAAATGCTTTCTATCACTCTCAGTTGTTAATCAACAAGTTATGTGTCAGTTCTTCATAGTTAACTAATCATGCATATATAATTAAATGACTAATGAGGTAAGCAAAATTGTAGACAAAATTTAATTGATTAGTCATGCAATTCTCCTATGCTGTTAATATTGCTATAAACAAGTTTAACCTCTCATAATTAGTTTTTAAGCGTAATATGCTATTAACATCTCTTGAGAAAATTGGTTCAAACCAAAAGCTACAATTTTATCATAAGCCAAGCTCACGGCAATATAAGAAAAAACCACCTTAACATGCTTGAACCAAAATACCCATACCAGTAGTACTATACTTGTCATTTGTTTAATATATGTTCCAAAATTTATATTGACTAACTTACATATATAGGAAATATATTGAATGCATTGGCAGGCACGTACATTGATGGTATATAACTAGCATATGATGTATCCTTCCAACACAATTTTAATACGTGTTATCATAGTCATATATTTACATAATATCAACAGTAATTTTGAGAAATTCCATAAGAGAGCCAATTTCATCTCCTGTAGTCAGAAGTACATCAAACTGTATTCGAATTCTTATGCCCATTTCTTAATTGCATTAATCAGGTTGCAGTCAAAATTCGGTTCTAAATATTTAATCTCTTATGTCAGTACGAAAACTTTTCAATGGAACCACAATAAAGAACTGAGGAACAAATAATCAAAAATTGTTTTCTGAATATTAGTTACCTTTGCTTTATAATTTTCTTTCCCTCAATTAGTATAACTCGATTAGTATATGTTGCTCATATGTATATATGAATTTATCATGTTTAAACCATATACCTTCTCTTCTAATAACCAAGTTCAAACCATATATATCAACACCGATTGCTTTGATAAATGACTTCATCGAGCTTGCTAAGTTGACGCGCTTCATCAGTCTTCCAAAGCAAGATTAGAACAAAATATCAGATATACATACATACATATATATATATATATATATATATATATATATATATGCATGCTTATAAAATCAACAACGACATTGGAAGAAAGTAGTTGTATTTATCATTATATCAATTAACCAAAACAATGAGCATGAAAACAAAGAAAGAAAAAAATAACCTAAAACATGCCATGGTTTTCTAGTCATACCTAGTTCGATATAGTAATGAACCAACTATTCATATCGTTATATCAAAATTGAATAAAGAAGGATTTGAAGTACAGGGTATTTACTTCGAAACTCAAATAATTTGGATACAATTAACACGATCAATAATTATAATAGAAGGTATAATCCTTAATTATTAGTATGCCAAAATCCATGTATTGTCGTATATGCGATCACATGATATATGACTATATAATGACATCAAGAATTACCAATCCAATCAAGAATTATTGACATATTGATCAGCTTTCTTGCTTATTAGCCTGAACTTTTATTGTTTTTAACCATATAATCAAGGGCTCTGATACCACTTGTCAGGTTTATATGGTTATATAATTAAAACACAAACAAAGGAGTGGCCAACCTGATCGAAGCGGCAACCATGGAAGACAAACATGAGAAGATGAGTAGCAATACTGAAATCTTCTACAAACACCTAGCTAGATACAACTACTTTATGGGAAGTGTTTTGTTGTGTGTCTAGGATTTGCATGGACCTTAGTATTTATACTAGTTAAGGCATTAGGGTTTCCGTCCACAAAGAAATCTCAAATCCCACTTTCTTAATTAGCCTACCAGTTAGGTATCATAAATACATATTTATCAAGGATTCAATCAGCCTTATTTGGATTCCAAGACAACATTCATAAGGCTGATATAAAGAGATCAAATCACAATCTTAGCATCTGTATTACTTTCCTATTACAGTGTAGACCATTTAAAGGTTTATTTATATTGGATTAAATCCAACATGTATTTCGTTTCTGTTAATAAATCGTATTGAATGTTATCAGATCTCTACGTATTAGAGAATTGATTTGATTAAGAATTGTCATTGCATTGTATATGAAAAAAATATACGAAAAGCATAATTAAGCTTCCATTAAACACTTAACAAGAAGAATAGAAAAGATTGCTTCTGGTTTTCTTTATTCTTTCAATAATTAACTGTGTTTACACGATTTTATAGACTGAGAAACCAACAAGTTTCTTCACAGAAACTGAAGATACATACGATTTTCCTAAATTCAATTTACTACAAGGAGTACGCTAGCTACTAAGTACGAACTAATCATCAAAGCTCAAAGCTCAAAATCCTTATTGCAAAACTTTATTATCAAATTAACTCGGCTATTATCCTCGAAAACACATTGTCATCACCATCATACTGATCAATGCTTGATGAAAACCCGCTCACAGGCCCAGAGGACTTGAATGCCATCAGATCATCAGGTGACACGAGATAATCACTCTGTAGCCAATGGTTGTCGTGGCTTGTCAGTGTATGATCACTTGTTGCCTTGACAATCAGTTCTTCTTTAACTGATGATGAAGCAAAGGATGCGAAAAATGGGTGCTCTTGTTTATTTGTCAAACAATTGGCGTTGTCAAAACTAATGAACATTGAAGAATCTCTATGATTTGTGCAATCCAAGACCAGGTCAGAAGTTTTGAAGTAGTCTCTGCACGTGTGGGCGCCATAATATGTGGTTCGTAACACTGATGGATGATCTTGAACTTGTTGAACATGCTTGGTTGCTTTGCACCCTTGGTCGAATTTGTGAGTGCATCTAAAGTAGCTCCTGCATACACATAACATAACTATGGTCAACTTCATTTCTTGTAATTATTACCATTGTAACTATTGAAATTTGTTTCTATTTTACAAGGTAAATCGTATATATGTATGTACCTAGGATGCTTCGCATTGTGGATAACTTTATTTCCGTACTTTCTCCATGCATGACCATCGTCAATCAAACCAGGAGTATCTCTAGTCCAAGAGTCTGTAGTCTTTCTGCAAGGAATCAACAAGTTGCAACTCTTTGTTAGAACTTTTAAATCAATAGATTGGGCAGAATTCCCATCTATTTTTTTTTATAAAATGTACGGTTAATGTTAACTGGTAATGCTGGCATTATGCTGCCATGGTAAGAAGGATAGGAATGGATATTTAGATCATTAAATACAAGGAACAACTGAAGCATCCAAATTTTGTTAGAATATAGCATAACATGAACATATAAGAGCAAGTGGTAGTCTTCACTCTTTTGTCTCAATAGAAATTTCTATGCATTATTGAATAGAAAAATACAATTATATTCATCCATAGGAATCTAACAGTTGTTCACACATCCACATAAATCTAACAACTGTTATGAACAAATTAATTACAGTTATTCTTATCATGGGTGGGTCATTAGTTCTCAAAGAGACTATTTAGTATTGTAGGTTTCATAAATAAATGTTTGAAATTGAACAATCAAGTAATCATACATGGAAAGATCCTTTTACTGGAAAAAAATAACAATATGTTAATGGCAGATGTTGATGATCATATTACCTAGGTAGTAATTAATTAGAAAAATATAACTAATTACCTTCTCTTATAAGAATCTCTACCATCCTTGAAGGATGAAGTGCTCTTACAACTGATCTCCTCCTCAGTATAATCTTCAGACTTAATAGCAGCTGCATGATCATGATTAGCATCCCAAGATGATAAATCAGCACCACCACGGCTAACAACACTACCTCCGTCATTAACACCACTACCACCACCACCACTAACACTACTACTATTTCCTTGAATCTGATCAGAAACAAACTCCTGATCAGACTCCTTCCCATTTAAAATCAAAAGGGTATTAACAAAACCTTCAGCTGATCCCTCATCATCACCGTTAACAACTGACCTGTTATCATAAGCCGTACTAAGTTGACTTGCCAATTCACGGCCTTGGATCAACTCCTCCATAACCCTCTCCCTATTTGAGAGCACACTGTCCGACCACGACCACTCCATTAATCCTAATCTCCTGCTTAACTAACTAATATAGCGATTAAAAGTTAATTAATCTCTCTGGTTTGTGTGAAAGTTTATGGTTTTGTTAGCTGTAGCCCAAGTGTTGGATGGGAGGTATCCTTTTATATCCGTCAAAAAAACTCCTTTGACATTGCAATTAATCTTAAATTGATGTATGAAATAGCAATATTAAAAGATGAGGTATGAATTATTATGTGATCCAAAGTTGAGATGATAAAATGTAATTTACTATATGCCACAATTTTATTTGTTACTAATGTGGCCTATTGAATTTAAATGTTAAATCTTTTTCCTTTTCAATGAATGAAGAAATTTTTTAGTGTGCTGAATAGTATATCAAGTGTCAAAATATAAATCAATGAAAATTTTTGTTTTTAAGTTTCAACTAATTGTATTATCACTTGGTTTATCGAGCCGTATTCCTAGCATATTGAAAAATTTCTCCAATAAATATGTTAAATATTTATTTTATTAAGATAGTGGGCGTCATAATTACATTAATTATTAAAAAAAATCAAAATTGGTTTAATTTTCATTCTATTGGTTGTCAATATGACCCATGTATTAAAAAAAAAATTAAAGACATTTGACTCTATCTTTATTTGTTGTAAAAAACAAGATGTTAAATGACTCAATTGCTACGTCATGTACGTCATTTCATTTTAGAACACTTTAATGTGTTTTATTTCTAGTTAGTATATTTGACATCTCCCTGTAAGATGTGCTCATGTTGAAGGAAGGAGAAGTCAAAGTCCAGTAATTCGACACCAACCCCGCCATTCAGGTCTATCTTTCCTACCAATCGCTGGATGAGCCCTCGATATAATTCTATATTTGGTTGACTGTTCCACACGCTGTTGTTCTATACTTATTGCTATAGTACGACATGTTTTACGACGTCATTGATGAGGTAACCCTAGTGTCGTCAGCCAGTGTTCTTACCTGGCCTTGCTCGAAATGTATTTATTTAC
This sequence comes from Pyrus communis, assembly GCF_963583255.1. NCBI lineage: Eukaryota > Viridiplantae > Streptophyta > Magnoliopsida > Rosales > Rosaceae > Pyrus > Pyrus communis. Next base: position 4,534,581 of record NC_084811.1, on the reverse strand, counting down.
TTTGATTAATTTTATTTTTTATAATATTAGCTAACTAACAAAACAAATTCACTAGTTGTTGGGCCATCTATATTATCTTATTATCCTAATTCTGAAATTATACTCTCTTCCCCTTTGGGCGAATTACGATTGCATCCTTTAGAATTGTGCTCTTGGAGCATTTGAGAGGTGGAGACTTTAGTTATATATGGCAAAGAAAGTTGCATTAGGGTTGTTAATAAGACGACACTAAGGTGGTAGTTTACATCTCCAACGTGGCTGTGAAATCCCGTATATTACTATAATATATATGTGTGTGTTCTTATTATTCAGTTTTACTATTTCATTTTCGTATCGCTTGGAATTATCAACCTGTCACCTTTATACCCAATAGGAAACCATGTTTTTACATCTTATCTTAGTTAGATTTTTGACGTGGCCTATTCCGGAGCAGCTGATTAAAATGGCGTTAGTAGTTGTTAAACCCATGGAGGTACGGAAATTATTATTTGCGTGCAGCAGTACCAGGTGTTTGGTTTATTAGAGGTGAGTAAACACTTTGATGCCACGACTATCATATATGCTGGTGACTTATCTTCTTCTTATTGTACTTTCAAAAGACAGAGCCCCTAAGTAACTCAGTAGCTTCAGTTTCAACCAATTAGAGTCTTTGGGGTGCCGACTATTTGAGACCATAAATAGGAGCATGTCCCATTGTTTTACAACAGAGAAAATAACGAGGAGCATACAGTGCATGCAGTAAGAGTTCACGTAGAGATTATATATACTTATATACATAGAGAGAGCGGAGAGAAAGTATTTGGTTGTCTCGGTGGGATTCGGTAGATAACTTGTCTTGCTGAGGTTCTAGCTATCAATTGAGGAGAGTGGTTTATGTAATGTTTTCAAAATATTCTTATTTTCCTATAAATGTGAAAACCATGAGCTATCGTGGGTTTTGATCTATTTCCAAATATCTCTCTATTTCAAGTCAAGTATGTTGGATTTGTTGAAATGTTTTCGGAGTTATTATGTATGGTGATATGTGAATAATTGGAAATGCTTATGGAGCATACGAACTTTAGTGTTGGGCTATCCTAGGGATAAACATATGGCACATGGTGACATTAGGGCAGAATGACCAATTTAGGGGTCACGTGGTGAGCTGCATATTATGAAGTATAACCAACATGTGAAGGGATGAAACGATGTGGAATTATGTCACTAAAGCTTTGATATTGTTCTCATATTTTCTAGCATGTGTAAAACGGCATCGGTTGATTGGCATATTACATATTTTACTCACTGGGCAACGATAATTATTGCTCACTCCATCCTTTTATTTTATAGGTGAGTTATTTGGCAAGACAAGGACTAGACGAGCTGAGGTTATGTCATAAGAGCGAGATTTAAGAGTTTTATTATTTTTGTCCACATGGCCATGTTTGTCTGCTACGCTTTTAATGGTGAGATGCCTTGATTTCTCCATCAACCCACAATAGACACATACACAACGAGCACAGATATCACGACCGCTTCTATCTTGACCAAGGAGTCAGGAGACTGATGAAATTTTGAACCAAGCGCTTCTAGGAAGAAGGCCGACCAACCCAGAGCCCTACTTCAAACATTTTACGGAACACCTGATAATTATTTTTAGGGTCCAACCGACTGTTACAACTCCATGCCCAAGAAAGAACCTTTGACCAAGGAGTTGGGAAACTTGTTAACACACGGTCTTTTTGGGACCTTTCGACCCCTAAAATAGTACTGGCCTAAGAAACACCTAGTAATGGCCCAAAGCCAATCCAAAGAAGGAAAAGATGACCAAGGGAACTAGGGAGATAGCTCCGAGTGTTGTGGACGTTCGCTTGACGGTTGGGTCTGACTATTAGCAAAGAGGACCAGCACCTTTTCATAAAGTAATGTCTGACCGCTGAAGGTAAGTTGGGAGACTGACAACTTTATAGAATGAAGTCCGGAAGATAGGTCCACTCTGACACCAATCTAGAGCACATGTTGTCCATCAACAAGGATAAAAGCATTTAAGGGATATAAAGGATGTCAGACCAAGTACTCGGGATGATTTTTGCTGACTTAAAGACCAAGGCGCTCAGTACGTGTTGGCCCAGGAAACCATGCAATTAGACCTGGGTAGATGTCATTTCGTCCCCATGTGTCGACTGAAGAATGATGGAGTAGCTAGTAAGATTATTGTGAGGCCAAACCTACTCTTCCACCCTTTTAATGTAAATAATATCATTTAAAAAATAAAAAATAAATAAATAAATAATCGTATTAGAAGCAGGAGTGTCTACTTTTTATTTGACTTTTATACATTTCATGTCCCCTGCCGTAAATCATCCAACAAATTTCCTGTTTCTACTTTAGTACGACAGAGATAATCAAACAGCCATGGTTGGTTGACATGGTTTTGATGGGCCAATGGACTCATATGATGATCACGATCACTTGTTGGTATTTTTTCTTTGATGATCAAATCTTCTTCAAATGACGTGAAGGATGAGAAAAAAAAAGGTGCTCTTGTTTGTTTAAGACATTGATAGTGCCGTCAATCCTTATGATCTTTGACGACTAGCCAGGAGTGGTAGCATTATGGATGAATTTTTGCCCGCACTCCCTCCATGCATGACCGTCGTCGGTCAGAGCAGCAGCATTTCTTGTCCAAAGAAGTCTTCCTGCAATTAATTAACAATTGTAACCTTGATTTGTTTAGAAATTAATTTCAAATTCATTCATCATTCATTTAAGCAAAATACCCACGTTCCAGTAGAAAATTCAAAGCTTAATGACGTAGAGAAAACTTTCATTGTAACGGGAATATGGGTGGTACACCACATGTTTTTATGCAAGTGGTGGGAATTTTTTTTTTTTTTTTGTTATTAACTTTTTAACACATATATCCCACCATTTATATAGTGACACGTGTTGTACTACCCAGTGTGCCGGTCACACTGAAAAATCTCTCATGATGTAATCAAGTGACACATTTCTATCAATGTCATTAGGGTTCTCATGCGTCGTCAATCGTCATCGACCCCCTAGAATTTTTTTTTTATTATTGGAAAATTTTCCTTCTAGTTTCGTGGAAATTCATTCATAAAAAGCTCAAATTGGGAGAGATGCACCTTAGCGGGAAACCAATATTATTTAGTTCAACTCTGGAAATTCGAATGCACGAAATCAACATAGTGAAAAATAGGTCATGCGATGTGGTATAATATGTTCTCCCTAATATTGTATAAAAAATATATTTGAAAAGAAAAAGTAATATTGCTAGTAGACATATTTAATTGTATTAGAAAAGAATCATTCTACAATGCTAGCTAGAACATCAAGTTTACATGACTAAATTATGTTTTAGGATATTAAATTAATTAGTAATCAATCAAGGAGCCTTTTTTTAGGGAAACCTTGACAGTACGAGATAAATTTTGTTGAATCAGAAAAAAAAAAAAAAAAAAAAAAAAAAAAAAAAAACAACACCACCTTGTCAAGGAAGACAAAGTAATTCAAAACGGAGGAATTTATATAACACAGACTTGATAAGCAAAGCCGTATTTCACATCTATGTATTTCACAAATAGATGTTAGTAGTTTTCAAGTGGGAATTACACATATTGGGGAGTTTTGATCTAGATAGTCTGCCCCTGGCTTGTAGTCTATTTTTGATGAGCAGCCAACTAGAATATTAATAATAGGGGTTTAAGAACATTTGTAATTTGTCAACGTTTATGTGGATAAGTTGGCAAATTATGTAACAACAAATTTGCTGTTTTATTGGGGTATTTAATCGGTTGTAAGAATTAAGGTTGCGACATGTATTTGGAGGAAAGTTCAAATTATGTCGGGGCCTGTATGTCAAACTCCCACAGCTAAGGCCATCTCCAACCGAAAGGTCCAGATGGCTAAAAATAGCCCGAAAACGATCTCCAACCGAGGAGGGCCAGGCCAGAGGGCTCGTGGGCCCCACTAGACAAAAAAAGGCCATAGGGCCAACCAGTCGGCCTCGGGTTGAGCTCCAATTCAAATTTGTAATGACTAGTTGCTGACGTCAACTAGCCGTTATTTTTAAATTTTTTTTACAGTTTTTTTTTTTTACAAAATTTGTTTTAAACCTTGTAAAAATTCTTTTTTGTTTTTTCCCTATAACTTCTAAACCATTAAACATTACATAACATGAAACAACATTAAACAATATTAAACAACATTAAATAACATTAAAAACATAAAAAGAAGCATTTAACAACATGAAACTTAACTGCTGGATTTGAATTTAAGTTGTAGTTTTTAAATAATAAATTATGTTTGGTCCTCGGTTGGAGACAGTTTTTTGTGACATGGCTAAAACGAGCCCTATAAAGGCAAATATGACCATGTACTGTTCATTAAAATATTAATATCTTAGAGAACCAGAGGGCTAAAATGAGCCATCTGACCAACCTTCGGTTAGAGATGGCCTAACCCCATCTCCCTTCTACTTTTTCTTTCTTTCATTTTAAATATAAATTTTGTTCTTAATGAAGACTCTCTTTGCTTTTTTTAATTTCCTCTCCTCTTCTCTCTGACTATGAAACTTTACTCTTTCTTACCCTCTTCGTCACTCACTATACGACTCTAGCACATGTTCGCCGGTCTATCATCCTTAACCCTAGCTATAGGAGTTAGTACAAATGATTATTAAATTATTGATGTCACTAGACTATCTAGATAGATAGAAATAAGTGATTCAAAAACTCTAAATTAAAAGTAGTTTGAATTATCACAAAGGAAAAAACTAATCTTGAACAACATGCTCCGTTTGTCAACAATTCCCGTCAACAAGTACTGCTGTATCACAATTCATATAGTTAAAAATTGCCCCAAAACAAAAAGTGTGGTTTTATGCAACGGTTTGAAGAGAGGAATTTCTTTAATAGAAATTTAACTTTCATACAAGCGATGCTCAAATGGGTTTGTTGGAAAGCTCAAAGTACTTTCAATATTCTTTTACTATGGTCTCGTTTGGGATGAATTGGATTGGAATGAATTGTATATTATTTTTAAAGAATGTGTAAATAAACACATGAGAAAGTAAGAGCTGCGATAATTCTAATATTGTTACACAAATTAGAAAATTTTCGGTCTTCATTTCATGCAAGTAATCATGCTTCGTATATGAAAATGAAGTGGAAGTAGGAAGCATGGTTATATTTAAATATATTTAGTAGAAAGGGCATTTTGATATAAGCACTTCATTTCTGAATTATATATTAAGACTAAATAGTTGTTTCTTTTAGAGATTTGATCAAGAGTAGTTTTACACTTATCATCTATTTGTACAATTCCTTGTACCATCTGGTCCATCTCTCTCATATGTTGGCTGACCTTCAATTCAAGATATTTATTTTAAATTTATTCTTCATTACAACTAGCGAAGTATTAATTTTCAAATTCTCAAGTTGTTGGGAAAATGGGACATCAAGTACTCCATCTCATCCCAACCTTAAACTAATTTTGTCTTCTATTGGTCCAAATATAATTTCATTTGAGACACAAAGCTTTCGTACGTGGTTTTACTCTGCCAAAGTTTTTTCAGAGCCGCCCCCGTACTAACCTGCTCTGTTTGTATTTGTGGCATATTCATAGAATTTTGTGTTTATGATTGAATTCATTTATATTATCAATCATTGTGTAAAGATTGTCTTAACAAAAAAATAATTAAAACTAAAATCGTTTAATCAATCAATTGTAACAAATAGATAGAAGGTTCATAATATTTTTACCGAATTCTTCCATTTATTTTTATACACTTACCATCTATTTGTACAATTACTTGTACCATCTGGTCCATCTCTCTAATATGTTGGCATACTGACCTTCTGGATATTTACTTTAAATTTATTCTTCATTACAACCAGCAAAATATTAATTTAGAAAATCTCCAAGTTGTTGGGAAAATGGGACATCAAGTACTATATCTTATCCCAACCTTAAAACTAATTTTGTCTTTTTATTGGTCCAAATAATTTCATTTGAGACACAAAGCTTTCATACGTGGTTTTACTTGGCCAACGTTTTTTCAGAGCCGCCCCATACTAACATGCCCTATATGTAGCAAATACATTGTGATCTATTCACATAATTTGTGCTTATAATCGGATCCATTTATATTATTAATTACTATGCAAAGATCGTCTCAGTGAAAATTCAATTAAAATTAAAATCGTTTAATTAATCAATTATAGAAAATAGATAGAAGGTTCATAATATTTTTACTAAATTCGTCCATTTGTTTTTATACTGTTTCGATGATTAAACGATCTTAATTTTAATTAATTTTTTTATAAAGATGATCTTTATATAGTGATTTGTGACATCCCACATCACCCAGGGGAGTGATCCTTAAATGTATATTCCTATCCTTACCTAGCATGAGGCCTTTTGGGAGCTCACTGGCTTCGGGTTCCGTTGGAACTCCGAAGTTAAGCGAGAAGGGGGCTATAGCAATCCCATGATGGGTGACCCACTGGGAAGTTACTCGTGAGTTCCCAAAAACAAAACCGTGAGGGAATGGTAAGCCCAAAGCGGACAATATCGTGCTACGGTGGTGGAGCAGGCCCGGGAAGTGGTCCCACCCGGGGCGGGATGTGACAATTGGTATCAGAGCCAATCCCTGGCCGGAAATGTGCCGACGAGGACGTCGGGCCCCTAAGGGAGGTGATTTGTGACATCCCACATCACCCAGGGGAGTGATCCTTAAATGTATATTCCTATCCTTACCTAGCACGAGGCCTTTTGGGAGCTCACTGGCTTCGGGTTCCGTTGGAACTCCGAAGTTAAGCGAGAAGGGGGCTAGAGCAATCCCATGATGGGTGACCCACTGGGAAGTTGCTCGTGAGTTCCCAAAAACAAAACCGTGAGGGAATGGTAAGCCCAAAGCGAACAATATCGTGCTACGGTGGTGGAGCGGGCCCGGGAAGTGGTCCCACCCAGGTCGGGATGTGACAGATTTATAATATAATCAGTTTCAATTATAAACACAAAGTTTCTTGAATAAGCCAATAAATAATTTAAAGAGGAGTTCCTCCTTAATCCTTAACCAACCAAGCAACTGCATGCCCACCTCATTTATGGGCTCTGAATCTTGTTATTGATATGAGTTTACGGTTACCATAATATTTTTCTTCTTTTTTTTTCCTTTTTTTTTTTTCGCATGTTTTCTATGGGGTAATTAATTAGTATAATCTCTTCTTGCTGACTTTGGGGACTGAGAGAGTGCAAATCACTCTACCGTTTTGATTTAGACAGCTCTTTACCAGGGCTTTTAATCCCTGAAAACTCCCTTTTCTTTTATCTTTCTAGCAAAAATCCAACATGGTTAATCATCAAAATTTTTGCAAAACTACTAATGGTGTCACTCATTACTACGGTCTGGTAGTATTTCTTTTCACTTGAAAATGAGAGGTCTTAGGCTCAAATCTCGTGAATGACGAATTTGATACAAAATTAGACTGCTCATTATGTAGCTTAACCGAACTCTCTCTCTCCTTAATATAAAATATTGATGTACTAAAAAAAAAACTACTAATGGTTAGAACAATTACTGGTTCAAACTTTTAAAAATATGAAAAGCCAACATAGTTTTTCATTTTTGTTATCTTTTGATAAAAGTGATTTTGGGAATGAAGAAATTAGAAACAATACTAGACTTAGGAAAAACTTCTCAAGCACTATTATATTTTTCTCTTTTTTTTGCAAAATAATATCCATTGACATTAACATTGTTCTCCCATCAGTTTCACAGAACCTTAACTAATCAAAGTTTCTAATCCAAAACTTGGAAATGACGTCCCATCGTTTTTGTCTGTAGCATAATATGATTGCTGAACATTGGTGGGCTTCTCTATCCTTTTTTTATCCTTTTGTTTGTCAAAGGCGACCTCCTATGCTTGAGGCACAAAAACAATAGCTCAGCAAACAAAGCAGATAAAAAGATATTTGGACCAAACCAATACAAAGTGAAGGCGTATATATATTTTAGACCAATATGTATTGCACTAAGTCATTGGATTAAAAAACATACTAGCTCGGTGCTTATTCGCTTCCTACCTGTCCCATTGAGAAAAAACAAAACCCTAGTTTCCTTCTTATCCTTTTTGCTTTTTTTGCCTAATTCTAGTCGTTTTATAGACCATATATGTTAGTTTAATGATCATGTAGTCCCAAAGATAACTTTGTCTTATATTTCTGTTTTTTATATATTAGAAAAATTCAGTTGTGTTTTCTTATACACGTTAAATTGGACCCAAATTTTTGCATGAATAATGTCGGATAGAATTCTCCAACTTTTGCGCCTTTCTATAGTACTTTCGTGTGTTGGTAATATGAAAAGTATTCTAACACTTGCACATACGAGGTCTCTTCACTCTTTGACCTGAGATTCATATTCTCACTAAAGCGTTTATGAGACTTAGTCGTAGTGTTAATTGACACATTTCTATGTGAAATATTTTTATTTCCCTGAGACTAGAATTTCTAAAAGCTATTTGTTTAAGGATTTGATTTCCAAGGAGAAACCATTCTTATTAACAAACTTGGATGTGGTTTCAATAATACAGGTATTTTAATCGTTAAATCTTTTATTTTCAATCACAACCATTTATTTTATGTATTGTTGAATAATATGGATCATTAAAGTAAAATGACTTGGAAAACAGTAGTCTTTTTCCTTCCCAAGCACTCTCTGTATTTTTGGATGTATACGTCTAGCGATACAAAATTTCAAATGGCTCGAGTGCCGCTCCAACTACTATATGCCTAGTGTTCCAAGTCCCTTGACGACAGACTGTTTTCATGTATATGTCTAAGTTCTAATACAGAAAGAGATTCCTACCAGAAGTACTCTTCGGATCATCCTCTTTTCTGCCAGAAGTACTCTTTGGATCATGCCTTTTAAATATATATGTTCATCACTTCTTTATTGACATAAACATATATACAATCACATGACCAACTCATAATTTTCACCTAAGATTAGTTAAATTACAAATGAGAATTGTCACATAGATTACTATAAACCTCATTAATTTGCATAATGTTCTGTTTGCTGCATGCTTTCTGTTATTCTCAGTTGTTAATCAACAAGTTATGCCTCAGTTCTTCATTGTTAACTAGTCATGCATAATTAAATGACCAATGAGAAAAACAAAATTGTAGACAAAAAACCAAATTACAATTTATCTTATGCCAAGCTCACGGCAATATTAGATAAAATATATATGCCACCTTACACATGCTTGAACCAAAATAGCCATACCAATAGTGCTACACATGCCATTTGTTTAATATATATGTTGCCAAAATTTATATTGACTTACTTTCATTTATTTGGAAATATATTAAATTCATTGACATGCATGTATTGATATATAACTAGCATATGTATCATTGCAACACAATTTTAATACGTGTTATCATAATCATATATTTACACAATATCAAAAATAATTTTGAGAAATTCCATAAGAGAATCTGTTCTATCTCCAATCTCATTCAGTCAGAAATACGTCACACTATATGCGAATTCTTATGCTCATCATTTCTTAATTGCAATAATTTGGTTGCAGTCAAAATTGGGTTCTGAATAACAGCTGCTTATGTCAGTACGAAAACTTTTAAATGCCACCACCACAATAAAGAACTGAGGAACAAATAGTCAAGGTAAGAAAAAAAAGGATCGTCTTTCGTTGCTTGCTTCATCTTCACACTGCTTTAAGGTAAGAAAAAAAAATTAATTTTCCTTGTCTTCTCAATTTTTGGGAACATTAGGGCTTGAATTTGGCTCGATGGGGGTGCATGAAAAATTGGCTGGGAAGCCACAGTAAGGTTGTTGCCATGTGTGGCTTTGACTTGGGTCTGGGCACTAGCAATGGGCCAGGGAGGCGCGGGCCTCCCTTCTTTACCTTTTTTTTTTAATTTTTTTATTTGAAGGTTGGGCTCGGGCCAATGCCTGGGAGAAAAGAGCAAGGAGGTTGAGAAGCTTTTTGGGCCAAGGAATCGGACCAAGCTGCGGGGCCTGGCATGGTCACTAGGTTCTTATTGCTTAGGCCACGGCTTTGGGCCAGGGAGGCCTGGTGAGCTGGTTACTGCCTTTTTTTTTTTTTTTTTTTTTTTTTTTTTTAAGGCTAGGCTCAGGCCTGTGCCTATGGAAGAGTGTGAGAGAGAGAGGCTAGGTGCCTTATTGGGTCGTGGGGTCTGTTGTGATGTGTCATTTCCTTTTTTTTTTTTTTTTTTTTTTTTAACAAGTAGCCTTCTAATGAATTTCCTTCGCATATTCGCAGGATTTCTTCAAGCATGTCTTTCTCGAACTGCAAGAATGATGATGGTGTGCTGCCATTGTATCGTCAAGGCAAGTCTTTAAGCAAGGTTGGTTATTTCAAGGTTGCTCACTTCAAAATTAGCTCCGATGATTTGTTTAGAAACTTCCTTGAGGTATATAGGCATGTTATCCCTTCGGAAGTGCGTGTGAAGCGTGTCAAGGATGGTAGCAGCCGTGAGCCATGTGGTAGGGCTCGGAGAGCCATCAAGTTCCACCCCTACTATTTTGTGTTAAGGTTTACTTTTCCTATGCCGTGTTTCTTTCAAGAAGTGCTCTAATCCATGAGATGTGCCCCCACTTAATGTTCTCCGAATACGATCCAGGTGATGGTGAGGTTCCTTAATCTAAGCCAATTCTTTGACTTAGATCTAACTGTCAACGAATTTTGGTACTTCTTTGACATAGGCCACATCGAGGAAGTCAGGCAGCTGTGATCTCACACCATAGGCTTTTCAATCATTCAAGCAAAGGAGATGATAACTGGGCCAAAGAGACTTTGGAGATAAGTGGAGAATGGAAGTCTGATTCTTCCCCCGAGCTGCGTGTTTCAACGGTCATCATATCCGATAAATAAGCTACTTTGTATTAGTGCTAAGCTGCTCTTTAATTTTCTAATAGTATCCCGCTGCTTTTGTAGATTTGGAGTTTGGCTTAACTCCTAAGGCTTTTCCATACATGAAGAAAGTGCATGTCGCTCTGCGTATCCCTTCCGAGTACCATGAGTAGTATTGGTTGCTCAATTCTCTTCGTTAGGAGAAATGTGGGCTACCCCCAAGAGAGGAGGTAAAAAGAATCAAGGTAGAAGCGTTGGCTCGCTTGATCACCGCTGTGGAGCCTACTGCAAATGAAGGTGGGAAAAAAAAAATCTTCCCCACCTGCACAACCAGTTGAGAAAAAGCCTAAGACTTCTTCCGCTGCTCGCGAAGGTTCGCCGGTTGCTCCCGAGCTTGTGATTGACTTAACTTCTCCCAATGCTGAGAATGATGAAGTTGCTAGATCCGTGCCGGTGACATCTGCCGCTCCAAAGATGAATAGTTCGATTGATGATAGGATTGCTCAGCGTAGAAGTTCCTTTGTGCCTCCAGTGTCGAAATTTGTGCCAAAACGTTCGTTTGGGGTTCAGTCTGGTTTACCTTTGGAGAGGCTTGCTACTATGAAGAGTGACAAGATGCCTTCGCTTACTAGAATGGTGCCAAAATCTGTTCCATCTGCTGCTAAAACTGACTCGTCTGCTAAAAAGAATGAGGTTGCTCGTGTGGACAGCTGTGAGAAATCCACCAAGTCTGTTTTCAGGGAAGCTGTTGAGATTTATGCGTTTTTTGGACCAAATATGCTCGAGGACATAGATATGTGTGCCCAATTGTTGATGGCGTCAAATAGGTTGTTGGCCCGAGTTCTTTTACGAAGCATACGACTGTATATGAGGACTGCTCTGCTGGTTGTGATGCAGAAAACGACGATTTTGGCAGCCGAGTCTATGTTCCTTGATCAAGAAAATACCAAGGCTGCGAAGTAGGTGGCAAGAACTATGGCAACTAAAGTTTACTCATCGGTCGAGAAAGTCAAGAAGATGGAATCTAAGTTTGCTGCTTTGAAGGGGTCTAATATTTCTACCCCCACTTCTCTGCAGCTTGAGACCACTAGCCAAAAGATCATGGATTTGGAGACTAGGCTTGACGCGATCCAAGTAAGTATGAAAGTTTAGAAATGGAGATCGGGTGTTACATATCTCAGATTCAAGACCTTGAGCGTGCTGTCTTTGCGCTCCACTCCACTGCTTACGCAAAGGATGAAGAACTGATTGCTGCTTACAACCAAATGATCCACTTCAAGAAGGTTGTTGATAGGCTTGAGCCTTAAGTGTTGGAACTCCAAGGTGCTTTGAAAATCAACGATAGTCTAAAGAAAGAAGTAGAGGAGCTGCAGCGGGTCTGTGCTTGTTTGCTCGAGGAGAATGAGCAGTTGAAGAGTGAAAAGGCTGGGTTTAAGGCTTCGCTTACTCAGAGTCAAGCTAACTTCTACAAGCTGGGTTACGTAGACCATCTATTTAGGCAGCCGTTTAACTTTGAGTTTTCTGCTAAAAACTTCGAGACCTTCTCTATTTCTTCAGAAGACTTGCTCGCCTTCACTTTTGAGATTTCTATTGTAAAGTAGTCGAAGAGGTTGGTGCCTAGGCTGGGGTAGCTGAGGGTAAAGCGTTGGATGGTGTCGCTGCTGAGAGCGTCGTAGCTGCTAAAGGTGTGGCGACCGAGTAGTTGAGGAATGTCTAAGCTGCTGAAGAGTAATCTTCTAGGTAGCCTTTAGGATTTTTTTTGTTTTCCTTCTTTCTTTTGCTTTGCTTGACCTCTTTCGGTCTTTTGCTAGTTGTTTATCAATTTTGCTAGAAAATTTAATAAACTTGTTTCCTTCGCTTTTCTCCATCTTTGCTTCTTTTGTTTATGCTCTAACCTTTAGACTTTATAAACCAGTGGTAGGCGTGTTACTTTTCTGTAAGCACAGTCCCACGTAGCATATATAGTCGTAGGCGTTGGTGTAGAACCTTACAAACTTATTTGCCTTATTGACAGAAGCAGACAAGTCCGCGTAACCACTAGGCTGTTAACCTTGGTTTTCTCCAATTCCATAGGTTGTGTAGCAAGTATCACAACACTTTAGGACTTGGTGTAGGTCGTTCCACGCTTGGCAAAGGTGAAGCTTATCGACTACGTAGCATGTCGGCAGTGGATAAAGCTTCGTATATACACGTTATCTTGTCTAACCTTTCACAAAAATATGCGGTTGTATAAGTCTAATGCGGCTTTACTGCTCAAGGGCAAGCTGTAGGCAGTCTTCCAGAAACCGTAGGCTACGTTAGTACGAAGTATTAGCTTTAGGGTTCCAGGGCAGCCGTCCATAGAGAATACTGCATTATATGCCCCCTCCGTCTCTAAGGCCCGGTTCCCCACGAATTAGACTAAGAGACCAAAATCTTTCAGTTATCTAAACCTTAAAAAAGACCATTATGGCTACTTCTAGGAATCCTAATGCAAGCCATCACACATCTAGTTACACTAGAGCAGCCCAACTCATCAATGTCTAGATATTAAGAGTGTAAAGTTTGTCCTCCTGCTTTGGAGAACAGACCCATATGGGTGTCAAGGAATTGGTTTACCCTCTTGCACTAGAGAGCATGGTTGGTCCCTCGAAGGGTGCACTTCCTGCAGTAAGTCCCTAAGAAGGGTGCGGTCTTATTTTGAAATGCAGGAGTAATAAATTGTTGTAGACATGTAGTCGAACCAAGTTGTAAATTACTTATGAATTCCTCATTAAAAAACAAGTGAAACAAACAAAAACTTAGTTGCAAAGTAGAGACTGCATAACAACTAGATAATCATAGGCTTACGAGGTGGTGCCCGTTGAGCTGCTTAAGTTCTTCGGGCTTTGATGTAGCAAGTGGTCACACATGGTACTTCCTCATATTATAGGCATTCCACTGTTTTTCAATCTCTTTCTCGGTCATGGTGGCGAGGGTGTAATTACCCTTGTCGCCTACTCTGCTGATCTTATGCGAACCTTCCCAGATGAAATCCATCTTTTTGGAGCCTTCTCTGCAAACAGTGATGAAGGCTTTTCTTAGGGCTAGATCTCTGGGTTACAACTGCCGAATCTTGGCCCTTTTGTTATAGCTGGAAATGAGCTACTGCTAGTAGGCTGCGATGCGGATGATGGTCTGCTCTCGCTTATCCTCTGCCAGATCTAAGTTTGTGGCCATCTCCTTACTGTTCTATTCAATGTTTGGCTGTACAGTGCTAATACTTGGCATGATAATGTTGGGAGGAATGACTGCTTCCGAACCAAATGCCAAAGAGAAATGAGTCTCACCAGTTGCTTGTCTTTTGGTGGTGCGATATGCCCATAGACATCTGAGGAGTTCGTCTGGCCATTTTCCCTTTTTGTCGAAGAAGGATTTCTTGAGACAGTCGAGGATCATCTTGTTGGATACTCTGGCCTGCCCATTGCTTTGAGGATACCTCGGCGTTGACATGTGCTGTTTGATGTCATAATTATGGAAGAACTTCACCAAATCTTTACCCACAAATTGCGGGTCGTTGTTGGTGACAATAGACTGAGGGATGCCAAATCAGCAAAAGATGTTCCTTCATATGAAGCGTTCTATGTCCATCTGAGTCATGGTTGTCATGGGCTTTACTTCTACCCATTTGGTGTAGTAATCGGTTGCCATGATCATCATGCCTCTACCTCCAGTAGCGGACGGCATTGGCCTTACCAAGTTGCTTGCTCACTGCATGAATGGTCAAGAACTCATCTACAAGTGTAGTTCGCTGGTAGGCAGTGCTGGTACCAGCTTGTAGCGTTGGCAGCAGTTGCACTTTTATACTAACACATTAGCATCTTGGTGTATGGTAGGTCAGTAGTAGCATGCGTTAAGAGCCTTCTGTGCTAAAGATCGACCTCCAGAGTGATTTCCACAAACACCTTTGTGGATTGAGCTTAGAACCTTTAGGTCATCGAGAGGCGCTAGGCAGCGGAGATGTAGTTTGGTGTAGGATCATCAGACGAGAATGTCATTCCACATGTAATAGTGTGCTGCCTTTATTTGGAGCTTTCTAGGCTTAAATCTTTCAGTGGGGACTGTGTCATTGACCACATAGTCTATAATAGAAATTTGCCAGTTGGGAGTTATACTAATCTGTGACACTTCGGCTGCTGGCTTAGCCTCTATGCTCGGCTTATCCAGATACTCCATCATAATAGAGCGTTTGAGTTAGTGGTTGAGGGCGGAGCCTAGGCTGACTAGCGTGTCGGCATGGGTGTTGTTTGCTAGCAAAACTCAAGTGATAGTGTAAGTCTGAAATGCCTTAAGTTGCTTGCGTACCTTCTCTAGGTATTGCGTCATCGTCAGATGTTTTACCTTGTACTTCCCAATAGTCTGGCTAGTGATTAACTAATAATTAAAATGAATTGCAAGCTTTCTCACCACCAAGTCTTTTGCCATTCGGAGGCTTGCTAGTAGAGCCTCGTACTCTGCTTCGTTGTCGGATGCTTTGAAGCCTAAAGTGATCGCCTACTTGAGCATTGAACCATCTGGGGTGACAAGGACCATGCCTACTCCTGAGCCTTTGTAGTTGGATGCGCCGTAAACATGCAAATGCTAGAAGTCTCTATCGGGTAGAGTAGGGGCAGCTAAAGTGTGCTTCACTGCTTGCGAGGTGTCGTTGGACCACTTAGAAGTGAATTTTGCTATGAAGTTCGCTAAGGCTTGGGCTTTTATCGCCGTGCAAGGCCAAAAAACTAAACTATATTAGCCGAGTTCCAATGCCCACTTCATTAATCGTTAAGAAACGTCTAGACCATGTAATACTAACCGCAGAGGATCTTGAGTCATGACGATGACTGTATAAGGTTGAAAGTATGGTCTGAACTTCCGAGCCGCAACAACTAGTGCCAAAATTAATTTTTCGATCCTTGGGTATCTAGTTTACTCATCGATAAGAGCTTTGGAAGTGTAGAATACCGGCAGTTGGGCCCCTAGCTTTTTTCATATGAGAGCAGAGCTTACTGCTACTTAAGAATTTGCCAAGTAAATGTATAAGTCCTTCCCTGCTTTTGGCTTGGATAATAAGGGAGGTAATGTAAGATACTTTTTTAGGTCTTGGAAGACTTTTTTGCCCTCATCATCCCATTTACCTTGTTGTGCCCTTTTGATGGCCTTGAAAAATGGCTTACATCGATCGGTGGACCGCGAAATGAAGCGGTTAAGGGCGGTTGCTCGTCCGGTCAAGCTTTAGATCTCCTTCAAGGTAGTTGGGGATTTCATCTCTATGATCGCTCATATTTACTTAGGATGTGCTTCAATTCCTCGTTGGGTTACTAGGTACCCTAAAAATATGCCTGAAGATACTCTGAATGGGCATTTGGTGGGGCTGAGCTTCATCCTGTACTTTCTGAAGATGTTGAAAGTTTCCACCAGGTTGTTGATGTGGTCTGACCGCTGCTTGCCCTTTACCATGATGTTATCGACATAGACCTCCATGGTTACCCCAATTTGCTTCTTGAACATCATGTTTACTAACCTTTGGTAAGTGGCACCCGCGTTCTTGAGGTCAAAGGGCATAACCTTGTAGCAGTAGGTGCCTCACTTGATCACGAACGTGATTTTCTCCTTGTTAGGCTCGTACATGGCTATTTGGTTGTAGCCCGAGTATACGTCCAAGAAGTTAAGCAGTTGGTTCCCAGTAGTTGAATCTACCAATAAATCGATCTGGGGAAGTAAATATGGATCTTTTTGGGTATGCTTTGTTGAGGTCAGTGTAGTCTACGCAAACCCTCCATTTACCTTTCTCTTTCTTCACAACTAGCACGACGTTGGCAAGCCATGTTGAGTGTATTACCTTTTCTATAAATCCTGCATCCAGTAGCTTGTCAATTTCTGCTTCGTTGATCGTAACTCGCTTAGGTGCGAAATGTTTCTCTTTTGGATCACCGATTTGGCAGTAAGGTTAACGTGCAGCTTATGGCAAGCTATCTTAAGGTCGATGCTGGGCATGTTGAAAGGTGACCATGCAAAGACGTCACGATTTTCCCTAATGAAAGTCGTGAACTCTTCCTTCTCGGCAGGGCTTAGACGTGAGCCAATTCTAGCTGTCTTTTCCGGCTGCTGGGGATCAAGAATGATGTCATCGGCATCTTCTTCGGGTTTCCATCCTATTTCTTCTGTTTGGGCACCATTTTCTTGATTCGCTTGTTGTAATTGTTATTGGGTAACTTGTTTGTCCATTCAGACCTCGGTAGCCTCTACGGGGGTAAAATTTTTCTTCTTTGATTCCTTCAATACTTGCACGGTGCATCGTCAAGATGTGGCCTAGTCAGACTTGATTTCTCCGACTCCTTCTCTCGGGATGCGAAATCAGATTATTTAGTACTTGACGAAAGTGACGGCATCCAGCTTAATCAACCAAGGTCTCCTAAGAATCCCATTATAGGGAGATGGGTCGCTTACGATTGTGACCGTCTGCTTTGAAACAACTGGTGGTGTTTTCACGTCAAGTATAATGTGGCCGATGGCAGTCGAGGTGTGTTCGTTAAATCCGCTGAGTACCTTCGCTCGGCGAATGATTATGTTTTCCATGCCCATCTTTTGAATTACTAAGTGCTGAAGTAAGTTGACCGCACTTCAGTTATCAACCATCATTCTATCGACTATAGCATGGGCTAGTTAGATAGATACTACTAGTGCGTCGTCGTGTGGGAAGTCGACGTCTTCTGCATCCTGCTCGGTGAAGCCAATGATGGGTCTAGGTTGGGTGTCGACTACTTGGACTTGTAAGACTAGTAGAACCTGGTGGATCTTTCTTTTTTTGGAGTTGCTGGTGACCCCCAAGTGCTCGAATTCGACGAATATGACATTGATTCGAATCATCTTGGTTGGTGGCTCTTCGTCATCGTCTGCGTTCCTTCTAAGCTGTGCAACTGGCTTATCTAAGTATATGTCAACCTTGCCTTCTTTCGCGAGCTTCTCTAGGTAGTTCTTCCAAGTGTAGCAGTCGCCGATTGTGTGACCAAGACCTCGATAAAATGCACAATACTTGGTGTGATCTAACTTGGAAGTATTCCCTTTTGATTGTTTTGGCAGCTTGAACCATGGCTCGTTCTTGATGTCGCGAAGGATTTGGTTGATCGGGATTGAGAACTTAGTGTAGTTTTTGGTCGTTGGGCCTTCCTTGGTTATGGGTCAGTCCCTATGCTTGGTCTCCTGCCTGCTTTTGTTGTACTATTTCCCTTTTTTTTTTTTTTTTGAGTTACTGCCGAATCTTTTCAAGGCTGCTCAAGTGCCTTGTCTATTCGTTGAGCCTCATCACAAAGTGCATGTTTCTCTGCCAGAGCGAAAGAGTCTACCAGAGTTAGATCTTCTTTCATGATCAATTCTTCGAACAATAGGTGGTCTGTTGGGAGTCATTTTGAAAGGCTATACTTGCTATCTGTTGTCACATCCGACAATCTTTGCCTTTTTTGCTTTGAACCTCTTCGCGTGGTTGCGGAGCGACTCTTTTGGGTTCTTCTTCACGTTGAACAAATGGTCAGACTTTTTCTTGATCGAGCGGTAGAATGATTATTCTTTGGTGAAAACCAAGGAAAAATCATCAAAACTTCAGATGGATTGTGGCGGCAAGGTATGAAACCAATCTTGTGCCTCACCTTGCAAAAAGGTGGTGAACATCTTGCACATAAGAGCATCATTGTTCCAGTAAAAGACCATTGTGCTTTAGTAATGCTTTAAGTGCCTCTTCAGCAAGGTTCTAAAAAACGCTAGACCTAGTCGGGCGGCAGACTGGCGCTTAGCGCCTAGGCGGCTAGGCGGGCGCCTAGGCGGCTAGACGGGCGCCTAGGCAGCCTAGGCGGATTTGTAATTTTTTATTTATTTAATTAAATTTATTATAACAAAAACGAAGTCTACTTAATACAATGGGCTGTTTTCTTAACCCTAATTCAAAAATGAAAAAGATGATAAACATATAAAAGCTTGGCCCAGCCCAACCCACCCCACCCCATATTTTCTTTGTCACAAGTCTTCCCTCCTTTATTATAAGAATGCCTCGTTTCCATCAAATCATCCAGATACCTCTCTCACTTTTATTAAAGCCAACCTCGTTTCTAATTCCTCATTCAACCCCTCGTTTCCATCGCCTTCACTCTTTTTTAAACAAAGAGAAGATGTTTGCTTTCTTCTCTTAACAGGCATTTCCTGTGTCTTTTCTCTCTTTTTGTCAAATCGTAATGAGATGGAAAATCATCGAGGTTCTCACGAGGCCGTCTACCATCGCCTACCACCGCCTAGATAGCGCCTAGGCGGCCGACTAACTACCACCCAATTTGATGAACAATTTGGCATAAATCCCAGCGGCACTCCACCGCCTAGAGCCTAGGCGGCTGCCTAGGCCGATTTTTAGAACACTGCTATCCAGATCTTCATCTCCTTTGATAGATGTGAAATGTGTCATGCTAAACTTACATGGAGGCTCTGCTTGCTCGATCTCGTTCGTGAAGGGTAACCTATTCATGTTAGTTATGTCATGTCATAACGCTTCATCGACCACTTCGTTGTGTTAGAAATCACGCAATCGCTCGTTTAAGAGTCTCTCTACCTCTTCCTGAATTTGCCTTTGTTGGGGGTATCAGAGCTCTCGGCTGCCTCCAGTCTTGACCTGCTAGTCTAGGTTGCTTTTCCACTTGCTCGGCTCGTCTATGTCGCGGCAGCGGTGTATGTGGTTCGTTCCTGGCAGGCAAGGAAATCTTCATAGATTGTCGGTTGAACTTGAGCCGGATCAAGTAACTGATTCTCTCTGTCTGTCGTGCTACTTGCTCCGATGTGATGTGGAAGATGCTCCTTGCGGGCCTAGTCGCGAATAAACGCTTTGCCTGGAAGGCTGCTCATGTTGATTATCGGAATGTGGCCCCAACCGTGAGTGTATGTTTGTCCGCAGACCTAGTCAAGAGTGCACGCTCCTCCTCGCGCTAAAACGGAAATATACATTATCTCGGGGGCCCAATCGGGATTGTACACTGCCCGAACGCTCAATTCATGGCTGGTCAAGTGGCTGCTTGCCGAGACGCTGTTGAAGAGGTTCTTGGTCTGCCCTTGTCCTACTTTGGGACACCTTGTCTAGGGCACATTGAATCTCGGTGCATTGCAAGAGCTGATTCACCAAGGTCATCTATTGTGCAAGAGCGTTCATCAACTCTATGACTTGTCGAGACAAGTATTGTTCTCCATTTGGATTGGAAGAGCTTGGAAGGAATATACCTCCTTGAGCAGTGGAAGTATGGTAGACTCCGGGTGCGAGATTTGAATTGGGGAATGTCAGATCCACAGAGAAATATGATGAAAATGCCCCAGGTTCAATCGTAGGTCTTGAAATTTGAAGTCGGGATGGTTGAACTAATCTTAGGCCAACTTGGGCTACTTGGAAGGCCACGGGAGTGAGCTACTCGATGTGCAGAGCACGCGGGTGCGAAGCTTGGGCTCGACTTGGCAACGCTTTGAGCTCGCATTGGGTTTGGGCGGCACGGGCATGCTCGGCTAGGGCATGGGCCCTTGAAGGTTGAAATGGCACGGCTTAGGCTATGGCCTTGGTGCCGTGGGTTTTGCCGAAGGTGGCTACCATGGTGGTTGCCACGGTGTTGCCCCGTGGGGGTTGTGCCGCTCCACTCACCGTTATGTTTAGCCTTGTAGATCTCCGCGGTCCTAATTCTTGAACGTTGGAATTTTTGTTCGTCGAGGTTTCCGGATCCCTTGCCCTTATACTTTTCTTTTACGTTTTACCAAAGAATTTTTAGAAATAAAAATTCTAAGAATAAGAATGTATGAAAAATCTACAAATGAACAAGAAAATGAAAACCTTAGATGCGAGAGTCTTTTACGAGTGTATGACTCAACTCTCAATGAAAGCACCAATTTATGGATGCAAATTTCTTCCTTCTTGTTCTTGGACAAATTTGCACATACGAAACAAATAACACCTTAGGTCAAGGCCGAGAGCCTCACGCGCCCACGATGAATTTTGGAGGAGGGGGGGGTTTTGGCCAACGAACCTCTGATGCCAAAGTTAGAATTTTGAGGGAAAAGTGTTTGGAGAATTTAGAGAATTTAGTAAGAGGATTCAACTTGGGTATTTTGAGAAAATGGGGTGATATTTATAGGGATGTGACCGGCACCTTTGGGAGAGATAGGGACCAGCCACTTTGGTGGTTTTTTTGGTGTGATTCACAATTTATTAGCTAATTAATAAATTAATTGAGTAATAAATCAATTAATTAGCTAATTAATATAATTTGAAATGAATGATTTGGGGTTACCTTGTGGAGAAGATTTGATGATGATGGATGAAATAGGTTTTGAATAATTACCTATTTTGAGCACGTTTGACCTTGATTGAGTCATGACTAGTCCACTGCTCGCGCGTAGGAGTTTCGGTATTCCTCGTGGGTAATTTTGTTCTTTTTACCCTATAATCCACATATCGCCTCCATATTTTTCTCGATTATTTTTGGCTCCACATAGCGAACCAACTATTCATGTCTTTCATTATATCAAAACTGAATACGAGAAAGAAGAATCTGAAGTCCAGGGTGTTTACTTCGAAACTCAAATAATTTTGATACAATTAACACGCCCAAAAATTATAATAGAAGGTATAATCGTTAACTACCACTCGAATTATTGACGTATTGATCAGCTTTCTTGCTTACTAGCCTAAACTTGTATTGGTTTTAATCATGTTATCAAGTGCTCTGATACCACTAGCTTGTTAGCCTTATGTGGTTATAAAAAACACAAACGAAGGAAGTGATTGACTTGATCAAAGCGGCAATCAAGGAAGTCAAACATGAGAAGATGAAGGCAGTAGCAATACCAAAATTTTCTACAAACACCTAGCCAGATATAACTACTTTATGAGAAGCGTTTGTTGTGGGTTTAGAGTTTGCAGGGACCTTAGTATTTATACTAGCTAAAGCATTAGGGTTCCGTTCATAAGAGAATCCCAAATCTCCCTTTCTTAACCTACCAGTTAAGTATCATAATTACATATTTATCAAGGATTCAATCAGACTTATTTGATTCCAAGACACACATTCATAAGGCTGATATAAAGGGATCAAATCACAATTTTAACATTAATCTCTATTATTTCATTCCTATTACGGTGTAGATTATTTAAAAGTTGATTTATATTGGACTTAATCCAACATGCATTTCATTTCTGTTAATAAATCGTATCGAATTTTATCAAGTCTCTACATATCAGACAATTGATTTGATTAAGAAATGTCATTGCATTGTATATTAAAAGGGTATATACGTTAAACGCTCAACAAGACGAAATAGAAAAGATTGCTTCTTGTTATTTTTTTCGATAATCAACTGTTTACATTATGTTGTACACCAAGAAAGTAATAAGTTTTTCCAAAGAATCTGGACATAATATTTAGGCCCAAAATAATATTATTGGGCCAAGTGTAGGTTTATGTTCGGCCCAATGCTTTTCCAAATATACTATGGGCTGTCTGGTGGTCTCGGGCCGTTCAGTAAAGATGGTCGAGTCCTATTACAAGAAAGAGTAGTTTGGATAAGCAGATGGATCGAAGAAGTCCTAATACGATAAGGAGGCCTAGTGCAATACAGATTCTCGACCGGCAATGAATACGGCCTTAAAAGGGGGGGTGAGTTCAAATTCCTAATAGGAATAGGATTAGTCGAGATAAAGTTGGAACAAGAAGTCCTAGTCCGAAGATGTTTTCAACTTGATCTTAAGGAGGTTTTGTTGATATAAATAGAAAGCAGAGTGCATCATTCAAGCCTTCTCCAATTCAACACATAATTGCCCTGCACAAACCTCTCAAACAACTTGAGATTTTTATTTTCTTTTCTTGTCAACACATCTTTAGTTTGGATAAACAGCACTGTGAAGGCAACCGGCAAACACCTTCAGTTTGATAAACAGCACTGTTGCCGTAGAATCAGACGACTAATGAGCACCTTCAGTTTGGATAAACAGTATTGCGTCGAGGCCGACTGGTTACCTATCCAAGTCTCGATCGAGAAGGGTTTCCGAATCCTTATTGGCAGAGGTCATCTTATTAGCCTTCTCGGGGAAGTAAGGTGTTACGAGTTATGAATTTCGGCATATTGAACGCCGAGTGATTTTACGATTGCATACTCACAAGTGAGTTTCAGAGTTCGGCATTCTGACGGATGAACCATATTTACCATCAAGACATACATCACATTTGAGTACTTGTGCCCATATAGTCTGGTGTCGATTCGTTGTGCTTGCTCTCACGAATATAATCACTATGACCGAATCCGGCACCGACGATTCGTGAACTTCGCAGAATTAGCAGCCTTGTCTTCAGGCTTGAGAATCCGTTGGCCGAGATTTGTTTTTTCCTCGGCCACAATTGCAAGATCAAGAAGTCAGCAACGCGCTCAACGCAACATCAACAAATTTTACTCCTCGGCCGACGAGTTGGCACGCCCCGCATTAACGGAATGACGTAGTTAGCTCATTAGTTACTCGGCTTGTGTGCCATATAGGCTTTGTAATTTTTAAGGTCAACACATACATACGATTTTCCTAAATTCAATTTACTACAAGGAGTACGCTAGCTACTAAACACGTACAAATAATCAAAACTCAAATAGAAAATTAGATTTTAATCCATAAATAAGATTAAGTTTAAAAAAAATGTCTTATACAAAGTCCATAGACTCAATTTAATGTCAGCATTCAATGCCTTTTTTTTTTTTTATTATTATTATAACTTATGGTGTCCATGAATTAAATTTTAAGAAAAATGTTGTAAATTATAATACTCATTTGAATCTAAATGAATTAGCTTTTATTTGTTGACATTTTGCATCACCAATTTATGATAAGTATCTTATATAAGAAAATATTTTGGTAGAGATTTTTTGGTACACTTATCTTTTTGCATATTTTTTTATATGCCACTAATTTATTACAATATATTTAAGTATGGACATTTTGGTACATTAGTTTAGTATTATGTTTAGGTACGGATATTTATGTACACTGGTTTTGTACAACATATTTAAGTACGGACATTTTGGTTCACTAGTTTTGTATAATATGTTAAAACAAAAATAAGATATTCATGTGGATAAAAATAAATTTATGTGGAAACTTTAAATAAGATATTCATTGAATATTAAAACAAAAATATAATATAAATTTGAATTAAGAACAAATTAAAGACAAAAATCAAAATGTAATTTAACACCAATTTTTTACTAAATTTTAATCTTCTTCAAGGATTAAAGTTCAAAAATCTCAAAACTCAAAATTCAAAATCCGTTTACCAAACTTCATTATACATATCAAAGTACTCGGCAATCATCCTCGAAA
The DNA here is from genome assembly GCF_963583255.1 of Pyrus communis. Lineage (NCBI taxonomy): Eukaryota > Viridiplantae > Streptophyta > Magnoliopsida > Rosales > Rosaceae > Pyrus > Pyrus communis. The sequence goes on along the minus strand of NC_084811.1, from coordinate 4,510,296 downwards.
ACACATCGTCACCATCATACTGATCAATGCCTGATGAAAACCTGCTCATGGACCCAGAGGACTCGAATGCCATCAGATCATCATGCGACACCAGATCATCACTCGGTTGCCAATGGTTATCGTGGCTTGTCACCGTATGATCACTTGTTGCCTTAACGATCAGTTCTTCTTTAACTGATGATGAAGCGAACGATGCGAAAAATGGGTGCTCTTGTTTGTTATTCAAACAATTGGCGCTATCAAAACTAATAAATTCTGAAGAATCTCTAGGACTTGTGTAATCCAAGACCAGTTCAGAAGTTTTGAAGTAGTCTCTGCAAGTGTGGGTGCCATAACATGTGGTTCGAAACATTGGTGGATGATCCTGAACCTGCGCACGTGCCTTGTTGCTTTGCACGCTTGATCGAATTTGTGAGTGCGTCTAAAGTAGTTCCTGAATAACATATAACATAGCCACATGGTCAACTCCTTTCTTGAAATTATTACCACTTTAATTACTGAAATTTGTCACAATTTCACAAGCTAAATAGTATATATGTATGTACCTTGGATGCTTGGCATTGCGGATATTTTTTGCATATTTTCGTCATGCATGACCGTCATCAATCAAAGCAGGAGTGTCTCTAGTCCAACAGTGTGAAGTGTTTCTGTAAGGAATCAACAAGTCGTAACTCTAGTTAGAACTTTTAAATCATTAAATTAGGCAGAATTCCCATCTATTTTTGATAAAATTACAGTTAACGTTAACTGGTAATGCTAGCATTATGCTTCCACGGTAAGAAGGATAGGAATGCATATTTAGATCATTAAATAGAAGGAAACTAATAGAAGCATCCAAATTTTGGCCAGAATATGGCATAACTCTGGTATGGTAGTCTTTCACTCTTTTGTCTCAATAATTTCTATGCATTATTGAATAAAATAAAAAACAATTATACTCATTCACAGGAATCTAACAGTTGTTGTAAAATGTATGGTTAACATTATGTGGATGTTTAGATCATTAGATAAGGAGCAATAGAAGCATCCAAATTTTTTCAGAATATGGCATAAACATGAATATATGACAGCACTCTTTTGTCTCAATAGAAATTTCTATTCATTATTGAATTAAAAAAAAAAACAATTATACTCATCCACAGGAATCTAATAGTTGTTATAAGTAAATTAATTTTAATTACAGTTGTTCACACATCCACATAAATCTAACACCTATTAGAAGCAAATTAATTACAGTTATTCATCACACAGGTGGATCATTATTTAATTGTCAAAGTAAAATATTATTTAGTGTTAGGTTTATTAAACAAATGTTTGAGATTGAACAATCAATTAATCATACATGGAAAGAGCACTTAATTGGGTTAAAAAAAAAATTATTTGGAACAACATGTTAATGCAGATGTTGATGAATTATACCTAGGTAGTAATTAATTAGAGAAATATAACTAATTACCTTCCCTTGTAATAACCTCTTCGATCCTTGAAGGTTGAAGTGCTCTTCCAATTGATCTTGATCTCCCCCTCAGTATAATCTTCAGACTTAATAGCAGCTACATGATCATGATTAGCATCCCAAGATGATGAATCTTTACCACCACGACGACCACTAGCACCGTCATTAACACCACTACCACCATCACTAACATCACTACCACTGACACCACTGCTATTTCCTTGAATCTGATCAGAAACAAACTCCTGATCAGACTCCTTCCCATTCATAATCAAAAGGGTATTCACAACTGACCCCAAAATCTCATTAACAGTACCTTCAGCCGATCCCCCATCATCACCATTAACAAGTGATCTATTATCAACAGCCGTACTAAGTTGACTTGCCAGTTCACGCCCATGGATCAACTCCTCCATCACCCTCTCCCTATTTGAGAGTACACTTTCCGACCACGACCACTGCATTAATCCTAATCTCCTGATTAACAACTAACTAATGTAGCGATTAAAAAATTAATTAATCTCTCTGTAGACGGTTTGTGGTTTTCTTAGCTGTGGCCAAATTAAGTGATATGGGAGGTATCCGTTTATATCCGTCAAAAGAATGTCCTCTGACATTGTAATTAATCGTAAGCTGATGTATGACATTGCAATTAATCGTAAGTTGATATGGCCAATTGAATATAAATGTTAAATCTTTCTTCATTTTCATGGGTAGAGAAATTTTTTAGTGTGCCGTAAATGCAATCCGGTACACCAAGTGTCATAATAAAATTATTGAAAAAATTTGTTTTTAAGTTTCCAACCAATTGTATTATTACACTTAGTGTATTAGTCTATCAGACTATATGACCAACAAACTAAACTATCTTTCCAATAAATATGTCAAATATTTATTTTATTAATATATTGGTGCTATAGTTGCAATAATTATTCAAAAATAATCAAAATTGTCAATAGGACTTATGCATTAAAAAAATTAAATTAAAAACATTTAACTTCATCTTTATTTACTGTGAAAAAAACAAATAAAAAATAAATAGTCGAATGACTTATCTATCAATTTGTACTCAACATCTCTCTCGAATACTATCTTGATATATTTTAGTTTTAGCAGGCGTGTTTGACATTTCCTTTAAAATCGCATGTGGAGGGAAGGAAAAGTGACAGCCCAAGATTCACAATCCGAAACCACGCACGCGTTTCAAGTCTATATTTGGTTGATTGTTCCACGCGCGGTTGTTGCATACTTGTTGCTATCGTACGACATGTTTACGGCGTCATTGCATGAGGTAAGCTAGTGTCGTCAGCCACATGTTCCTATTTTTTAATAATATTAGCAAACCAACAATATAAAAATCAGTAGTTGTTGGGCCATCTATATTATCAAATTTCTTCGGCTTATCTTAAGGATTTAGACTTTGAACTTGCTTTAGATTTAAGGCTTATCCATGACAACATGAATTACATAGATATATTTGTTGGTTTCAGTAGTGGTGGTTCAGTGAGATGGTGGAAGTGGTGGTAGTCATAGTAGATGTGTGATAAAGGTGGAGGATGTGGTGGTGGTGGCATAAAAGATTTTTTTTTTCCTTAAATAAATGCTGTGCATTTTCTATTAATATAGACTCTATTCTTGAAAAACAGGAAATATTAATTTGATGTTTTACAGAACTTAGGCTAAATATTGTTTTCTGTATTTTTTTTTTTTTTTTTTTGAGTTTATTTTCGGATAGCAATGTTAGATCACACATCGCCTAGGATAGTGGATCTTCTATGCCTTATATGTACATGCCCACCTTCATATAGCACAAGGCATTTTGGAAACTCACTGGCTTCGGCTTCCATCGGAACTCCGAAGTTAAGCGAGTTCGAGCGAGAGCTGTCCTAGGATGGGTGACCCACTGGAAAGTTCTCGTCTGAGTTCCCAGAAACAAAACCGTGAGGGGGTGATCAGGGCCTAAAGCAGACAATATCGTACTACGATGAAATTAAGCCCGGGATGTGGTTGAGCCCAAGACTGGGATGTGACATAATGGTATCAGAGCCACTCTGCCATTCAGTGCTAGTGTGGACGAGAACGTTGGCCCTTAAAGGGGGTGGATTGTTAGATCCCACATCATCCAAGGGAGTGGATCCTCTATGCCTTATATGTACATGCCCACCTCCATATAGCACGAGGCCTTTTGGGAACTCACTGGCTTCAAATTCCATCGGAACTCCAAAGTTAAGCGAGTTCGGGCGAGAGCGATCTTAGGATGGGTGACCCACTAGGAAGTTCTTGTCTGAGTTCCCAGAAACAAAACCGTGAGGGCATGGTCGGGGCCCAAAGCGGACAATATCGTGCTACGGTGAAGTCGAGCCCGGGATGTGGTGGAGCCCGGGTCGGGATGTGACAAATGTACCAAAGAAGCCTGTATTTTTTCTAGAGAATCTTCTAATTGTCCCCGAGAAACTAGAAATAGATTCTTTAACCATAAAAAATTCAGTTCAGATGTAGGATACCTATCCAAAAGTCGATCCGTTTTTGGTATCTTCAAAATGGAAAACTGTTTTGGAAAACGTTAAAGAACACACACTAATTGAAACAACTAAAATATAGAGGGTTCTTGTTGTAAGATCATCGTAATTGTAAAACTATACAAGGAAAATTCTAAAACTATAGGGTTCTTGTTGTTTTATAACTTTGTGCATTTCGTTTCTATTCACAGATCGTATCGAATTTTATGATCTCTACGTATTGGAGAATTGATTTGATTATGAATTGTGTCATGCATTGTATAAGAAAAAGGTTTAAGCATAATTAAGTTTCCATTAATCACTTAACAAGAAGAAATAGGAAAGACTGCTTCTTGTTTTCTTTTTATTCTTCCAATAATTAACTGTGTTTACACGATTTTATACACCGAGAAAGCAATAAGTTTCTTCAAAGAAACCGAACATACACACAATTCTCCTAAATTCAATTTACTACAAGGAGTACGCTAGCTACGTACTAATCATCAAAACTCAAAATTCAAAATCCATATTGCAAAACTTCATTATATATATCAAAGTAAGACTCGGCAATCATCCCCGAAAACACATCTTCATGATCATACTGATCAATGCTTGATGAAAACCCGCTCATGGGCCCAGAGGACTCGAACGCTGTCAGATCACGCGACACAAGATGATCGCACGGTGATGAATGGTTGTGGTCGCTTGTCACCATATGATCAGTTGTTGGCATATCTTCTCTGACGAACACTTCTTCTTCAACTGATGATGAAGTGAAGGATGCAAAAAATGGGTGCTCTTGTTTGTTTGTCAAACAATTGACGTTTTCAAAACTAATGAACTGTGAAGAATCTCTAGGACTTGTGCAATCCAAGAGCAGTTCAGAAGTTTTGAGGTAGTCTCTGCACTTGTGGGTGCCATAATATACGGTTCGAAACACTGGTGGATGATCTTGAACTTGTTGCACGTGCTTGGTTGCTTTGCAAGCTTGATCGTATTTGTATGTGCATCTAAAGTAGTTCCTGCATGTATATATAGCATAACTGTGGTTAACTTCATTTATTGATATTATTACCATTTTAATTATTGAAATTTGTTACAATTTTACAAGGTAAATCGTATATATGTATCTACCTTGGATGCTTGGCATTGTGGATAATTTTTTGTCCATACTTTCTCCATGCATGACCGTCGGCAATCAACGCAGAAGTGTCTCTAGTCCAAGAGTGTGAAGTCTTTCTGAAATGAATCAACAAGTTGAAACTCTTCGTTATTAAAACTTTTAAATCTCATTAGGCAAAATTCCCATCTATTTTCTATGAAGGATAAGGAACAAATGAAACATTCAAATTTTGTCAGAGGATGGCATAACATGAACATATGAGTGCAAGTGGTAGTCTTCACTCTTTTGTCTTTCCAGAAATTATATGCATTATTGAATAAAAAATAATTATATTCATCCACAGGAATTTAACAGCTGTTGTCTGAGTATATTATTTCTAATTATAGTTGTTCACACATATATATAAATCTAACAGTTTTTATGTGCAAATTAATTAACAAGTTGCAACCCTTTGTTATTAAAACTTCTAAATCATTAAATCAGACAAAATTCCCATCTATTTTGTATGAAATGTACAGTTAACGTTCAGTGGTAATGCTGCCATGGTAAGAAGGATAGTAATGGATATTTAGATAATTAAATATAAGGAACAACTGGATATTTGGATAATTAAATATAAGGAACAACAGTAGCATTCAAATTTTGTCCTAATATTGCATAAAATGAACATATGAAAGCAAGTGGTAGTCTTCACTCTTTTGACTCTACAGAAATCATATGCATTATTAGGGAAAAAAAAAATATATATATATATATTTATATATTCATCCATATGAATCTAACAGCTATTGTGTGAGTAAACTAATTACAATAGTTGTTCACACATCTACATAATCTAACAACTATTACGAGCAAATTAATTAACAAGTTGCAACTTTTTGTCATTAAAACTTTTAATCATTAAACCAAACAAAATTCTCTTCTCTTTTTTTTTTTTTTTAATGAAATGTACGGTTAACGTTAAGCAGTAATGCTGCCATGGTAATAAGTATAGGAATGGATATTTAGATAAATTCAATATAAGTTACAACGGTAGCTTTCAAATTTTGTCAGATATGGTATAAAATGAACATATGAGAGCAAGTGGTAGTGTTCACTCTTTTATCTCTACAAATATTCTATGCATTATTGGATAAAAAAAATAATTATTATATTTATCCACAGGAATCTAACAGCTATTGCGTGAGCAATCTAACAACTTGTGTTAAATTAATTATAATTGTAGTCGTTCACATATCCACATAAATCTAACAACTATTATAAGCAAATTAATTATAGCTTTCCTTATCTCGCACTAGTGGATGATTAATTATCAAAGTAAAAGACTCTTTAGTATCGTACATTTCATACACAAATGTTTGAGATTAACAATCAATTAATCATACATGTAAAGAATCTTTAACTGGGAAAAAGAAATCATTTTGAACAATATGCTAATTAATGCAGATGTTGACGAATATTACCTAGGTAGTAATTAATTAGAGAAATATAACTAATTACCTTCTCTTGTAAGAACCTCTACCATCCTTGAAGGTTAACGTGCTCTTACAACTGATCTCCTCCTCAGTACAATCTTCAGACTTCATAGCAGCTGCATGATCATGATTAGCATCCGCAGATGATGAATAAGCACCACCACCACCATCACTACCACCGTCACCAACACCACTACCAACACCGCTACCACCGCCACCAACACCACTACCACCGCCACTCCCACCGCCACTAACATCACCACTATTTCCTTGAATCTGATCAGAAACAAACTCCTGAACAGACTCCTTCCCATTTATAATCAAGAGGGTACCAACGAATGACCCCAAAATCTTATTAACAATACCTTCAGCCGATCCCCAATCTTCACCATTAACAAGTGACCTATTATCAAAAGCCTTACTAAGTTGACTTGCCAGTTCACGCCCTTGTATGAACTCCTCCATCACCCTCTCCCTATTTGAGAGCACAATTTCCGGCCACGACCACTCCTAATCCCCTGATTGCCAATTAATTTATAAAATGATTAAAAATTAATTAATCTCTGTGTTTGTGAGGGTTTATGGTTGCTTAGCTGTAGCCAAAGCGACGGGAGGTATCGTTTTATATCCGTCAAAAGAAGCTCCTTAGGTTGAAGGAAGGTGAAGTGAAAGTCCAGGAGTCACAATCCGATACCATACACGCGATTCAGGTATATCTTTCCAACCAAAGGCCGGATGAGCCTCCACGTAATGCTATATTTGGTTGATTGTTCCACACGCGCTTGTTCTGTGCTTGTTGCTATCTGAAAATAAACTCAAAAAAAAAAAAAAAATGCAAGAGTGCTACTAGAGAAAAATCACCAGTTGTTGGGCCATCTATATTATCGTATTGTCTCATTGTAATTCGGAAAGACTGTTACTGTATCCACTTTATTGTTTTATTTTTTGACTTATTATAAAAAGTTAAAAAATTAAAATACTATTTTTCCACCTATTATTTCTAAAATTACCTCTAATGACTTCAAAAAAAAAAAAAAAAAAAACCCCTTGATCTCTTTAATCGTATCGCCACACCTTCATTATAGTATAGCCACACCAACACATGACTTTCAATGAAACTTTGGATTTGGGTGGTGGGTCGATGTCCGGCTATTGTGGACTAGTTGGTGGTTTGTATTTTCTCTGCAGGTCGTTGGTTCTCTGAAACTTTGGATTCAAAACAACCCACCAATTACTTTCAATGAGGTTGTGACCTTCTTGGTGTTGGAAAGATGAAAGCATTTGAGGGAAAATCATGAGCTGCTTTGTTGTTGCCTCTCTTAAGTTTGAGTGCATCTTGTTGAACCCCAGCCCCATTTGACACCCAACCACACCTAAACCCCTTATATACTTGCCTCAATTTCAGGCCATACCAATATCCACTTTTGCAGATCGGTGCTGCCGAGGACGATGAGAGGTGATTACTTGTTAGTGGCAAGTCACCCGGTTTTCTCTTTTTCCCCTCTCTTATTTTGCCAGTCATACGATCAAATCCACTCAATCATGGCCATTACAAAATAGTACCGCAAACTGCTATGTAGTACCACATAGGGGTCTAAAAGTCTTTTTATAAAAGGATAAAAAATTTCATTTAACAAGTGCGTCGAGAAATAGGACAACTGAATGAGTTTTGTGAAGAATGAGTCTCATATTGATGAGAGGAGAGACATTGCATGGGTTTATAAGTTGGCTACTTCCCATATTGCCAATTTGTTTTATGGTGAAATCTCAACTTTCTTCATGGTATCAGAACAGGTTGTTTCATATGTGAAGCTCAACGGCCACACACGCTCCATGTCACCCTATTTGTGTTCACATGTTTGGCTTGAAAAATCGTCACACGTAACATAGCGTGTTGAGAGTCCCACATTGATAGAATAAGAGACCTCACACGGAACTCATTCTCAACAAGTTAACAGCATTCGTCTGAAATAATATTCGCTTCCCAGTTGGGCAAATTCCGATTGCATCCTTTATGATTGTGCTCTTTGAGCCTTTGAGAGGTGGATATTTTAGTTATATATGGCAAAGAGTGTGGCGTTAAGGTGGTAGTTTGCATCTCCAGCGTCCTTGTTCTTCTATATTTACTGTCATGATTCATATTATCATGTACCGCAATTAAATTCATCATTTCACATCTAAATGTCTCACGTGTAGTTATATAACCCTTTAATATCAAAGGATCTTTGTATTCAACAGTTTTCCCATCAAAGTGATACTACGAACTGATCTTTAAAATATGATTTCAACTTTTCCCGCGTTAGAAAAGTCATGATGTTAATGTCTCTTATATTGAGTGATTTTATTATTGAATTTCACATGTAGTTAAGTTATACAGCTTTTAATAGTGCAAACGATAAATATAGTACGAATATTTAAACTTGGTAAAAAACTTCTGAAGTTCTTGGATCAAATTTTGTTGACTTGTATTATTTTCTCTAGATGATTTTTAGCATTTTGACACAAAATATATAAATCTCCCCTCTTTAAGTGTTTATAGGGTGAAATAATATATGGATCCAGATTCCACTTCTTGTAACTCGTGATATTAGTCCTAACAGTAAATAAACCACCCCCCCCCCCCCCCCCCCCCCGGGTTTTGGGGAGGTAAGGCATCGATCTTAAACAAGTTGAAAAAGCAGTATAAACAAAGAAATTAATAGGTTGTTTTATGGAAAGAATAAACAACAAAAAATAATAAGAGCTAGAGCACTAGCTAGCCTATACTGCATGTGATTTTAAACATGGTAATGTTAGAGAGATTAAATTTTTATGTCAAATAATATGGTAGTTGATGATTTATTACTCAAGTGTTGATTAACGTGCTTAATTTTTATTTATTACACATCATTTAATTTACAAATTTGATTTTCCTAACATTATCATTTTAGACATATGTTGGAGGTCACAGCAATGTGTGCATTGTCGACCCAGATGCATCTACTCATGAGTCATGACTTCAATACTTCAATTTTTGATCCCGTAATTTTAAGTTTTCTTCTACTCTTGAGCAGGGCCGGCCCTGCCGTTCGAGGATCAAAAATTTGGGGCACCAAAAGTAGTAGGACATTTTATATAAGTTTATGTTATATTTTTATAAGGGGAATTGTTATTAGTACTTCAAAAATCACATTCTACATTCCAAACTTTCTATATTAGGAAAGAAAAATACACTTGTGAGGAGTGTAAAATGAGATTTTTGAAGTACCAATAACACTTCTCTTTATAAATAGTAAACAGTTTGATTCATCATTAAAGTGTTGTTTTATCAATTGCTGGTATGTGTTGCTTTTTGGTATGCATGAGGTTGCGTGTTCGATCCTCGTTAGTGTTTTGTAATTCAATTAGGCTTTGGTTTTAAAAATTGAATACTAAAAATCAAAGAGGAATCAATTTAGCTAATCAACGAATAGAGAAGATAGAGTACATTGCTCCTCTTGGATTGGATTACTCAGCAAATAGGAATGAGCAAGATGACCGTTGCAAACCCACCCACGCCTACAAAATGACTGAACTCACGTGCACAACACAAATACAACTTAAAACACACAGCTACTATAACAATTGTCGTCCATATAGCCTATGGGCTAGTTCTAATCTTAGCCGTTCATTACAAACAATAACATAAGAACAAATACACCCACAAATTCAACATTTAAATAGAGTGTAATATGCACAAGTGCTTATATCTTTTGTCCAATTTTAGGGTTTTGAGTGTTAGATGGTATTCATATAGCTTTCCAATTTATTATTATTTTGACTTTTAATCTTGGCATCGTTTATGTATTCAGTTGTGCTCTCTAGATCGCATAGGTTTCCTCCCCTCCAACTGTAATCCTTTTTCAATCCACATATTATCTTCTATCAAGATATTAATTTTATCGTTGTTAATAAAATTAATTAGTTTGTAAAAAGAATATCTATTAGTCAATCTACAAAGAGCATCATTTGAAATTTCATCCCAACATTTGAAAACTTCGGACCGGCCGTGCTCACGAGTCATGAGTTACTTCAATGCTTCAACTTTTGGTATGAAAGCTAGGGCAAATCAATGTACATAATTTTAAGTTTTCTTCTTTTGGCAAGTTATTTAGGAAGAAATATTGGTAACATGCATGGTTATGTCACTAATCTACCTCAGTATATATGACAGTATGGTGTACTATTTGTAAATATACTTAATTGATTGATAATGCTACATGTCGGTTCTACAATTACGCTGAAAGACTAATCGTCCCTCACTATTTTGTATGGATCAATAAATATGCTTGGAGTTGGATCCCACATCCATTATTAAGAGGCGGCCGGGGGCACATTTCATCCATATCACTAAAGTTTTCTACTTTCATTTAAAGAATTTAAAAACTTAGTTTATTGCTAATGCTACTCGGGAAGAAAAGGAAAAGGTAAGCGAATGGATCTAGTTTATTGCCTAGTTGTAAGAAAGATACATTATCATTGGATATATTTTATGGAGTTGGAGGAATGCGGTCAGCACCACGACGTAATCTTGAAATGGATTTCATAGTCAGCAACTCAGGAGCAATCAGCATATTAACAAAGATCTGTTCCGGTGGTGATATTACATGGGATGCGTTATAAATCTGTTCCGTCTGCCGTCTTTGTGGTGAATTTGTACTGACAATGCTTGTGCTAGTACGTGTGCAGTTGTGGTTACCAATTTGGAGGTTATTATTAACTCTAGTTTGTGCGAATTACCTTTAGATCAATTTATTTGGTCACTAAAAATTATACCCATGTGATAACTTGTAATTGTTGTGGACTCTTTGTAATTCAGTAATGAAATTTTTTCTTGTTTCAAAAAAAAAACAAAAAAAAAAAAAGCGCCAAGAGTCGTTCACACTATGTTGCCACCCTAGCCCATAAAGGAGTCAACACACGTGTACTAATAAAATTATTTATTCATTAATTCTATTATTAACCAAGATTAATCATAAAAGAGCTGAGCACACTTGGGCTTAGCCTGTTGGTTAGGGCGTCGTCTTCTTTGTCAGTATATAAGTAGGCTAAATTTGAATTTATTTTTTGTAATATAGATAAATTTAATATAAAATATAACTTGTATCAAAAGAAAAAAGAGATGTAGCGGGATATAGAACACTACTCAAAATATTAATCAAAACTCAAGCAAGGGGTCAACAGTACTGAAAGATTGCACGGTTAATTGTCATTGCTTCCACAAAATGGATTTTTTTTTGTAACACGCCTTGTCTTTTTTTTTTTTTCTGTATTTTTTCGTAAACGACACGCCTTTGTCAAAGGACGTAGTTTTCTTGCTTTGTGAAGTGGACCAGTGTAGGGTCGACTAATCAAAGGAAGTAGTAATAATCCAATCACATACAATTTTTCTCTCCTTAAACACATTTTAATTTGTAATGTGTGCTCTTTTTATTTGATTTAATGGACGTTATTTTTATTTAATTTATTAAATTTGTTGGTAATAAATAAAAAAAAGTGTGTAGAAAGAGAAATTTTTGCAATTGATAATGTTATCGGTTTAAATTGTTAGTTGTTAGGCAGGAAGAAAACACGCACTAAAATGCATAAACATAATTACTTTCCACTATTACAGTAAAATGTCATCTGCGTAAAAAGAGAAAATTAAATTAAATGAATAAAAAAAAAAAAAAAAAAACAACAACAACAACCCACACACGTTCATTTTCGATTCAAGTTTGACCTTGAATTTCGATTGCAGCACAGTAACTCCAACAACCCTTTAACAAATTGCAATGATTGATGGTGGTTGTATTCCGTTTATTGCACGTGTAGACTGTAGAGTGTGATATTAACAAAGTTTCATGATCCTTCAAGTTCAATCTGAAGACAAAAACGGACTAGAAATTTGGACAAGTTGCAATTATATATTGCAATGAGAAGCCACGTTTGTTGTTGAAAATTCTGGTCACCCTTGAATCAACGTTCACATTGGGAAGATTTTATTTGGTGACCAGCAGAAGGGGATGTACCAAATGTCATAAAAGTTAACAGGAGATCGAAAAAAAAAATGCACGAAAATGGGATCAAGTATATAATTTAATCTAATCATATGAACGAGAAGAGACGAGTGGTTGCATGCCACTTGATCTATTAATATTGGAAGGAATGGTATGTGATAGAATGCCAAAAATTGGTCAATGCAACAGATCATCCAATACCGTGTCTGCTAATTTGTTTAGGAGATTTATACAAACTCACTATTAGGCTTTAGTTGTTACTACCAAGGTATGCTCGCACGATGCTGCGGAATTGAAAATCATACAAATTTTTTTTATATAATATTATTTATGTACAAAAGATAATACTTGATGTATATGTACATACTATTTACATACAACTGATTTGGTAGATAGTCTAGAAAACCTTACAAAATCTGCAAACAATCAGCTTATTTTGCCCAGCCATAACCAAACTGTAAAGTTATAGCAAACCTTAAGTTGTCAATCAATCTCTCAAAAGAACCAAAACCTCTATTAATTAGTTCCATGTTAACTACATCAAAATATTTGAGAATCGAAAAGAAAATGGTGAAGAAAGAGTAAGTACTAGAGGGAATTTAGAGGGAAAAATATGAGATTTGTATATTGACTTAAAAGAATGAAGATTACATATTCTATTTTTATACTAGAAAGCCGAACAACTCTAACCAAATACTAACAAACTTGCTAACTGTATTTCTAAATGCATTGCTTACTTGTACCCTCAGTACTTAAGTGATCAATCAATCTCTCAAAAGAACCAAAGCCTCTATTAATTAGTTCTAGAAGTTCCCTAGATGGCTTTCCCCACCACCTGGTTTCATGGATTCCCAAAAAAAGTCATGGTTCGAGAATGCAAACAGGTATAAAAGGAGTAGTTAGTTAACATAATGGTATCAATATATAACTAAACACGTCAGGTGGATGTAATCAGTATTTACCTTAACAGTGAGATACACTTCCCCACACATCCAGAGTATTCTTGACTCAAACAATTCAAAATCGTGATAAAGAGCAGCTAAATAGAATGAAAATCATAATTCTTTAGTTAATTTCATCAGCCACATAAGCATGCACGTTACAACAAATATCATTACAATCTTGTGGCAAAAATGGACAAATACTATTCACATAAGCATTTAAACAAAATATGTAGCATGCGAATAAATACAATATTCCTTTGTTTACAAAATATGTAGCATGCTACATATTGTATTTGATCTCCTCTATAGACTCTAAGATCGGAGTTGGTGGGCTTTGATTGGCATTTTCTAACGAAATAATTTTGAACATAAGAATTTTAGACGATTAGACAGATTGCAATAGTAATCTGTCTTGGCCTATTTAGAAAATGCTTCCTCCACCAGTCTGAGTTAGCTACTGCTTTAACAAAAAAAGAAGCAAGCAAACTTTTGGTCCAATTGTGTACTTAAGATGATTTGCTTAGCCCATGCAATGCATATTGTTATTGGATTTGATTCCAATGGTTACTGCATTCATTTCTTCTTCGTTTTCTTTTCTTTTTGAGAAGTAGCATGTTCACTTAAAATTTTGAAGTTTGGGAAGCCTTTCAAATCACCGGATATGAGATGTAGAGCTTATTTAAGAGGGATTTGTCTATTATATGCACATGCCTTAGATTTACAAGTAATTCCTGCCAAATCAGACGTTTGATTTTCAGTGTTACTAATTCATTACATACATGATTTCTCATCGATAACTCAATTATTTGTTAGCCTGACCATGATTCAGTTACAATTAGCTGCAAGTTATTCTAAAATTTCAGTCTTAAAATTTAGGCTAAAGATTTAACAGTGTAGTTTTGATCGTAAAAGACAGTAAATTGAGATGGTTTGAATCACTATTGGTAATGGTTTGGTTTTGGAAACTTCTTCACTTTGTGTCAATATACAACTGTTTATGAGTATTTAATTATTATTATTTTTGGAAAAGTATTTATGAAATTAAAGTGTTATTGACACTTCAAAAATCTCATTTTACACTCCTTACAAGTGTATTTTTCTTTCTAAATATAGAAAGTTTGGAGCATAGAATGAAAATTTTGGAGTGCCAATAACAATTCCCTTATGAAATTATGAGTACTTAATTAACACAGTCAATAATAGAAATAGTGATGGTATATATTCATTTCACACAAGATTACCTATTACCTGTAAGGATGAAGATTTGTAAAATCATTTTACCAACCCAAGAAGCCTCTTCCTATATTGTGGAGCCTAAAATAATCCTAAAATTCTTGAGGCCACATGTGAATTTTTGCTCAAGAAAGACAAGATTGCCCTCAATAAATGGGCATGCTCCTAAGATACTCTCATGTGTAGCTCACATCCTTGAAGGTCTCAGCAGCTGAATACAACTGTCCACAGCTCACCTGCCCTTGGCAAGGAAAAGTCAAAGCATTAAAGATAAGGATTAATTACCCAAATCCTATCTTTAATACATTCTAAATTGAAGATTGACTCAAGTAAGTGGTCCCAATTTAAATCAATTAGGGATAATTACTCCATTATCTCAAGATATTACTTCCTATTTAATATCTTGAGAATATTTCTCCATAAACCTTGGTCAATAGGATGTCGTGCCATGTGTAGGGTAAAACTCTAATACTATGGCCGGCCCTCTCCCCTATATATACCCCATATTCTACCAAATTTGAGAAGCTTTTGGCTACCCTAAAAAACACTTTACTCTCTCAGAGAAACTGACTTAAACATCGGAAATCCATTGGCTTAATCCCCTCACCTCATGGGCGCGTGAGGCTTAGGTCTTTGATCAAAGGTGTTAATTGTTTTGCATATGCATTTTCGTTAAGACAGACAGCATAAATTTGCATCGACAATGATTTGTAACTTAACATGGTAGAAGAAAAAAATGATGATGACCAAATGATGATGACCTAACTGTGCTTATATGCTTATTTCTCTTTCTTAGACGAAATTATCTGTATGACAAAAAAACCAATGTAAAAGCTCATTTTACCGTAATATGAGTGTAGTAACATCATCAAAATAACTTTAAAACCATGAGACTTTATATCTGAAACATAGGACCGATCTGACTAAAAAGTCATTCAAAACTTGATCGAAGAACTAGCATTTGTTGAAGAAGCTATAGTAGAGCATAATTCAAATTTTATTTGTGAAAAAAATAATAATAATAAAATAAAAAATAAAACTTACAATAATTCAGCCTCCAATCGTGAGGTACTTCTGCTCAAAAAGCCAAATCTAAATGCGAGCTTTCTGCAATTTTCCAAAAAATATAAAAAACAAATAAAAAGTCAAAACTCTAGTAAGAAAATTAACCGAGATTTGAGCTTTGTAAGAAACTCATATGAAAAAATCAAAAAAATAGAGTGGAAAATATGACCTACACTTTTAACGCCTGCTGCAGGCCCAGGACTTCCCATTTGCTTATCATCATTTTCTAATCCAAAACTAAATTTTCGAAAACCAAACAATCTGTGAAATAATTAGAACTTAGCACAACGCACGCACAAAATTCATATTCGGAAAAACCCTTAATTCCCCATGCAACCACTTAAACCAATTAAACTAGTTCAAAAGAATTGCTTTCCACAACCACTTCGAAAATCAGCAAAAACAAAATCGAAAATTCAAAGGTATTTCTCAAAACATTAACTCCCACAACTTCAAATTATTCTGAGCCAAAAACCCTTTTCAAAACCCTAGAAATCACATATTGGAGGTACTTAATCGTCGTATGGTTTATGGTGACCCGAATTAAAGCATCAGAGAAAGGGTAGCGGTGAGGGAGTTCTAGAGAGAGAAAGTGGTTCGGAGGAGGTGAAAGAGTAGGACTTTTAGAGAGAAAACGAAAGAAACGCCGGTGAATCAGACTTCCACGTTCCCACTAGTCATCTTCCCTTCATCTCAGGAACCAAAAACACTAGTTACATGCCTCGTTACGTTACAGTTCTGGCGAGGAGAGGCTTTTTGGTTGGTTTGGGGGTCCATCGTCACCAACTAAGTCGCGGAAAGAAGAGTAAGAAGGAAGAGGGCCCTGGCTCGAGCACACAGCTCTTCGAGGAGTTGCCATTTTGGTTGATTGTCGGGCTTCGACTTGCCGGGATGCTGCAAGAAGAGGACAAAGTTAGTTCTGGAAAGTGTCTTTGTGGAGCCTTAGGTGTAGGCTTTGAGGCTCACAATCAAAACTAAGTGCTTAGGCATGCCACTACCATTTCAGTATGGCAGATGTAGAACAAGTGTGTTTAAGCCAATTACTTGCACCCTAAGTTATTCTGACTTCTTGTTATCAAAGAATTGTCGTAGATGAGTTAAGTCTAGATTAAATTCTTTTCTATGCCTTGAGATCAAGAACTTTTAGTTGGTTATCTTGTATGCTTAAAGGGTGGAGGTCCAAATTTGATTAAGTCATCAGTTTAATTCACATTTAGTCCTCTTATGATAGTAAAATCACTAAGTGAACTAGATCTGAGAACTAATGGAACTTTTGGTTCATCAAAAGACTG
The DNA here is from genome assembly GCF_963583255.1 of Pyrus communis. Classification (NCBI taxonomy): domain Eukaryota; kingdom Viridiplantae; phylum Streptophyta; class Magnoliopsida; order Rosales; family Rosaceae; genus Pyrus; species Pyrus communis. The sequence goes on along the minus strand of NC_084811.1, from coordinate 4,493,193 downwards.
GAAATGACTTGAATGTATACTGGGGAATACATCATAACACCAGATCTATTAACTTAAAGACAAAACAAAGAGAGTTGGACAAGATTTCACCTTGTCGGGCAAGGTTTAAACGTCTTGCGGTCTCTTCTCTTTGTAGTTACAGGGAGTTGAGTACTAAAGCAGGATGAGTAGCGAACAAGTTTACACAAGAGAATCGATACTATAGCATTTAGAAAATGTAGGAGAGCTTTTACACTTAGACAAAATATGTCTTTTTTAGGGGAGCCTACGGCTAAAAGGGTACAGAATCTGGACAAAGCACAACTTTTTGGGTATTTGCTTGACTGAGAGGCAAGTTGTATGTTTGTTTGTTTGATTGGTTAAGTGTCTTTGCCTCTGGGCACTCTTCCCCCTTTTATAGGCGAATTAACCTGACTGTATTGCTTCTGCTCTTGCCCGAAAACAACTGAAGGGTAGTGAGTCATCAGTATTTTTACATGTTTTGCCATTCAGAAAGTGCTTTTGGGCCGGGAGTAGGTGGATTTCCATCGGTTGTCACTTCTCTTGTAAACACCTAGCCTTTGCATTAAATGGGGAGCCGTCATATTGTCTCGATCGAGATGGGTATCTGGGCTTGACTCTGGGTCTCGGGCAAAATCTCCTTTATTGAGCTATTGTGGGGTTTCTTCCCTTGACGTCTAAAGTTAAATATTAACCCAAACAAAGAGAGAAGGGTGAAGGAAGAAAAAGGAAAAAAAAAAAAAATTACAGTATATTAAAAAATTAGCATAAAAATACGAGTGCAAAATCACAAGCACATTGTGCTTATGAATAATGATTCAATTGATTTTTAGTTTTAGTAGATTGAATTTGTTAGGGTCCATTGGAATTGGAATAGTTCCTTTTTCCGGAAATACCATCGACCAATTCAAAATTGAAGTTCAAATTATACAATACAGGGACTCATTTGAAAATGTTTTTGTAAGAAATATTTCTGTTTATAATAAATACTTTCGCAATAAAGGATGAAATTACGTATAATTTCTCCTTTTTATTTTGTATGCAAATTAAGCTAAAGACAGATCTGATCTCTACAAAAACCTATTGCATAAACTGATTTTTCTTTTTTCTTTTTTATTTCCTATTCACTTTCCTTTGGGTTTCCCCTATCTTTGCACCACGTAATTCATGACAAAAGCAATGAACACAACGTTCTTATTTTCGCCATCGTCGATGCCCAGCGACACCTAAAAGTATCCGATAAATGGATCGAAATTCCTCAACTTGGACTTTCTGCTTGTTCTACCACTTGATTTCCCCTCCAGGCAAGCACTCTTTTGGCCTAGAGACCATCCACGTTCGCCCCCTCTCCTTATCCTTTGACAATTATGTACTTGCGTTCGTTTCGCATGTAGTCAGCTATTGCAACTAATCGGCAAAACGTCATTAAGACTCGGCAATCATCTTCAAAAACACATCACGATCATACTGATCAATGCTTGATGAAAACTCGCTCATGGGCCAAAAGGAATCGAATGCCATCAGATCATCATGCGACAGTAGATAATCACTCGGTGACGAATGGTTGTTGTGGCTTGTCACCGTATGATCACTTGTTGCCTTGACGATCAGTTCTTCTTTAACTGATGATGAAGCGAAGGATGTGAAAAATGGGTGCTCTTGTTTGTTTTCCAAACAGTTGGCGTTGTCAAAACTAATGAATTTTGAGGAATCTCTAGGACTAGTGCAATCCAAGACCAGTTCAGAGGCTTTGGGGTAGTCTCTGCACGTGTGGGTGCCATAATATGTGGTTCGAAACCCTGGTGGATGATCTTGAACTTGTTGCACTTGCTTGGTTGCTTTGCACGCTTGATCGTATTTGTGAGTGCATCTAAAGTAGTTCCTGCATACATATAACATAAATATGGTCAACTTTATTTCTTGAAATTTTTACCATTTTAATTATTGAAATTTGTTACAATTTTACAAGGTAAATCGTTCATGTACCTTGGATGTTTGGCATTGTGGATAACTTTCTGTCCGTACTTTCTCCATGCATGACTGTCATCAATATTCGAATCAGGAGTGTCTCTAGTCCAAGAGTGTGAAGCCTTTCTGGAAGGAACAAGTTGCAACTCTTTCTTAAAACTTTTAACATTAAATTAGGAAAAATTCCTATCTTTTTTTTTATATATATAAAATGTACGGTTAACGTTAATACTGCCATGGTAAGAAGGATAGAAGTGAGGACATTTAGATCATTAAATATAACGAACAGTAAAAGCATCAAAATTTTGTCAGAATATGGCACAACGTGAACATATGACAGCAAGTGGTAGTCTTCACTCTTTTGTTTCAATAGAAATTCTATGCATTATTAAATAAAAATACATTAATTACATTCATTTACAGGAATCTACCAGCGGTTGTGAGCAAATTAATTGTAATTATAGTTCTTCACACATCCACATAATCTAACAACTATTATGAACAAATCAATTAGATATAAGTAACAACATAAGCATTCAAATTTTGTCAGAATATGTTATAAAATGACATATGAGAGCAAGTGGTAGTCTTCAATCTTTTGTCTCTACATAAATTCTATGCATTATTGAATAAAATAAATAAATAAACATATTCATTCACAGGAATCTAATAGCTATTATGTGAGTAAATGAATTATAATTATAGTTATCAATAGGAATCTAACAACTATTATGAGCAAATTAATTACAGCTTTCCTTATCACGCACAAGTGGGATGATTAATTGCCAAAGTAAAAAACTCTTACATTTCATACACAGATACTTGAGATTGAACAATCAAATAATCATACATGGAAAATTTATTTAACTGAAAAAAAAATTCATTTGCAACAATATGTTAATGAAGATGTTGATGAATATTACCTAGGTAGTAATTAATTAGAGAAATATAACTAATTACCTTCTCATGTAGGAACCTCTTCGATCCTTGAAGGTTGAAGTGCTCTTACAACTGATCTCCTCCTCATTATAATCTTCAGACTTAATATTAGCTGGATGATCATGATTAGCATCCCAAGATGATGAATATGCACCACCACGACGACCGTCACTAACACCAGTACAACCACCACTGACTCCACTACTATTTCCTTGAATCTGATCAGAAACAAACTCCTGATCAGACTCCTTCCCATTTATAATCAAAAGGGTATTCACAAATGACCCCAAAATCTTATTAACAATTCCTTCAGCCGATCCACCATCATCACCATTAACAACAAGTGATCTATTAGCAAAAGCCTTACTAAGTTGACTTGCCAGTTCACGCCCTTGGATCAACTCCTCCACCACCCTCTCCCTATTTGAGAGCACACTTTCCGGCCAAGACCACTCCATTTATCCTAATCTCTCCTGATTAACAAGTAACTAATATAACGATTAAAAATTAATTGATCTCTCTGTGTTTCTGTGATGGTTTGCGGTATGCTTAGCTGTAGCCAAATTTCTGGATGGGAGGTATCCTTTTATACACGTCAAAAGGAGCCCTCCTGGTCAGCTTACAATTCAAGGAAGGAGAAATGAAAGTCCATGAGACAATCCGACACACTCCCCCAGGGCCGGCCCAGGCCCAGTGAGGACAAGGCGACCGTCCAAGATTCAAAAAAATTAAGGGCACCAAAATTATTAGTATGGTATATTTATATACGTTTTCATAAAAGTATAAATTTATAAAATTTGGTTTGATGATAAAGAAATTTAAAATTTATAAAATTTGGTTTGATGATAAAGAAATTTAACTAGAATTGATGATTTTGTTGTTTGAAATTAATGAGGTCTTGGGTTCAAAACACCATGTGTGCTTATTTAAATTCTAATTTTTACAAATTTCTTTTCATAACAGCATAAATTTATAAAATTTGGCTAAATGATTAGAAATTTAATTAGAAGCAATGATTTTTGTATTTAAAATTAACGATAGGTCCTAAGTTCGAAATGCTATTTGCATGTTTATTTTTTTCAATTTTTATGAATTTTTTTGTTTGGTTGTTAATTTATTTTTAATTACTAGTTAGTAACTATGTGGGTTGCTATTTTTAAAAATTCCAATTCAAGTCTAATCTTCAACAAAGGATAATGTGTAGACTAAATTTTTTATGACGTGGTTAGTAAATAAGAACAAACATCTCATGATTTATACAAAAACACTTTAAAAGTTTATATAGAAGACAAAACTCATAAGCTATCTACTTGTAAGCTTAAAGTTTTTTTGTTTCCTTCTCTCGATACAAAATAAATTAGTTTTTCTGTGTTTCTAAATTACTGAGGTTGAAGTGCTTTTCTAAATATAATTTTATCGATGTCTTACATGTAAAAACAAATAATTTTTTTATATAAAATAAGGACACATTTTTTTACGTCGCTTCAGACCTCAAAAATCTCTAAACCGGCCTTGCACTCCCCGCCTTTGACGTCTTTCTTCCGACCAACGGCTGGTGAGCCTCCACTTAAACGAATGCTGTATGTCGTCATTGCATGAGGTAACTCTAGCGTCATCAGCCACTGGTTCCTACTTGGCCTTGTCTAACCCTCTGGAAATTTAATCATTTTTATTTTGCTAACTTTATTAAACGAACAATTTAAATGTCTCAAGTTGTTATTATTTATCTTATCCTAATCAATCCCATCTCGTCCCAGTTGGACCAGACAAAAATTATTGGCAAAAATTACGATAGTACCCTTAGGGCTTGTTGATAAGACGACACTAAGGTGGTAGTTACATCCCCAAGGTCCTTGTTCTACGGTATCTAGTCCGTCCATGCAAGTCTAAACGTGTGAATAAGGATCATTGGAGCAAAACTTTTTTTATATTATTGTCATGATTCATATACCTTATATTCATAATTTCAATTCTAAATGTGATCGTATGATAGTTATATAACCTTTTATTATATTATAACTATTTTACGAGGCATCCAATGGTAATTTAGTTGGTATATTCAAAGTTCATATTGTCAATGTTCAATTTTAGCAGTGGAAAATAGTAATAGATGTAATGTTACGTGCATTTATTATAGAAGTGGTCATTCTCACTCCTTTAATTGGATCTCTTGTAATTAAATATTATACTGATCATCAAAATAAATTCAAATTTTAAAGTATTTCCAATCATGCTCTTTATTTTATAGCGAAGTTTTAACTAAAACTATTAAAATTGTACTTTAGGAGCTCTATGTACTCCCTTCTTTAGAAAGTTATAATGACTATGAGTCAATAATTAGCCAACAAAAATTATTTATTTATCAAATTAACTATCATTAATTATAGAGAGCCACTAGAAGCTCCTTTCCCCTCTCTGTATTTAAGAGTTCCTAAATGAATTCCTATTTTAAGACGTGGATAGAGAGCATAAGTAAAATTAATTTTTATGAAATTCTCCCTAAATTCTAGTTGGGAGCTCATTGGGGGAGATTCATATTTCATCTCTCAAACTTGAAATTAACTTGTAAGCAAGAAAGACAAAATTTCTTGGTAACCAAACCAAAACTCAGTTACAATTCTTTTCATGATCTTGTGAAAACAATCCTAATATCTAAGAACACTACTAAGGTATTCCTAATATCTAGGAACACAACTTAATTACGGTAATGTTAGGTAAATTAATGTTTTAGACTAAATTTGTAAATTATATGTTATGACACCGGTAAAAAATAAGCACGTAAATCAATAATCACGTTATATAATTTACAAAATTTGATTTAAAGAGTTGGTCTTCCTAACATTACCCTTATAATAAATGAGACAACGCCGATCTGCACCAGCTTGACTGCTTTCTTATACAGCCCTTGTCTTAGGGGTAATTGCATCGATCTTAAGCAAGATTTGTGAACTGCAATAACAAACAATTTACTAGGTTTTGTTTATGGAAAGAATAAACAATAAAATTATAATAATAGTTAGAGCACTAGCCTTTACTGCACGCATGTGAGTTTAGACAAATGTTTGAGAGATTAAGGCAATGCAACCACGTGCATTGTCGACCCAGATGCATCTACGAGTCGTGACCATTGACTTAGTTCGATAGTGCAAAAGTTCAACTTTTGGTATGAGAGCTTAGCGCAAAGCAACGTACAATTTGATTTCTTATACAAAAATACTAGGGAGATTACACTTTTGTATTATGTATTTGTGTACAATTTGATGTGATAAGTAATATGTACATGCAATATCAATTAATGAATTTATATCACTAAATGATAATTGTATATATCACTTGTTACATGAGATGGTATACCATTATGGTATAAATATGTATGTGGTTTCTCTAGCATACTCTATCCAATAATTTTAAAATTTTCATGCCTAGTAAACACTAAACCCTTTTGTCACCTCTTTTTTCTGCTACAGTTTTTCTTTTTTTCCCCTTGAACTGAAACGATTCGAATTATCGAAAAGGTATGACAGTAGAAAGTTACCTTCGCTGGGTGAAGAAACTGATAGAAAAAGCCTGCAAAATTCAATTTCAGGTCAAGTTTTACCTAGAATTATGATTGCAGTAGAGAGAGTACGTAACTCCAACAATCCTCTTACAATAACAAAGTGTATCTGAAGCCAAAAGTCAGCTGTGTTCCCGTCCTGAACGGACTAGAAAATTGGACAAGTTGAAAATATTGCAGTTTGAGCACATTTCCGTTGTTCAAACTTCTAGTCACCCTAGATTACGTTCACACTGTTTATATTTGTTTTTTTTTTTTTCTGGGAATCAAGTTAAAATAATTTAAGCATGTGTTGCAAGCCACTATATTATTTTATTATTGGAAGATATGGTTTGTGATATAATTCCAAAAATTGGTCAATGCAAGAGATCATCCATTCACTTAACCGTGTCTGCTAATTTGATTAGGAATTTTGTACAACCTCACCTTTAGGCTTTAGTTGTTAACAGGATCCTATCAGGTCCATAAAATTTTGAAATTGAAGACCCGTTTATAAATGCTTTTGTGAAAAATACTTCTACTTTTAGGATTTCTTTATTTATCAAAAGACTACTTTTAGGGCTTTTGTTAAAAGTATAATAGAACTTTTATTAAAAATTCAACAGTAGTTTATACGCGTTAAATTCAAAAAACATTATTAATATAGTGGTGAGTTTAATAAGTGCGGTCCTTATTTTATAAAAATCAAAATCATCGCATGTGACATCCCGTCCCGGGATTATTAAAACGCACGTGTGAAATTACCTTATTGCCCCTAGTTCGTTTTTGTCACGTTATGGGTGTTTTGTGTGGTGTGGCATGTGTTGGACCACACACACACACACTCACACACACAGTCACTCTCCCCTCCCTCTGTCTCTCTCCCCCGTGTCTCTCTCTTCCTTCCCGTTATCACCATACGTACGGACAAACACCAAAACCACCCAAACCATCACAGATCGAGGAAACCAAGGACACCATTCAACTCGTGAGGTCGAGGCGAGCTCAGACATACCATTTTCAGCTCGTAGGTGTCTTAGTGAGGTCCTAAGGAGTGTCGGAGTAGCTCGTTGGACGAAGTTGGACGTCGGAAAGGCCTGGTTCGAAGTTGGCCGAGTTTTGAGTTTTGAGACAGGTGACACGTACCCCGAGGACGAGCGTGCACACGCGAGGCAGGGGGGCTACGACCCTTCTACATACCAGTGAGTGGGCTTTTGTTTTCCTTATATACCTATATACAATTATATTACCAGAAATTGATTAAAAAGGGTTATTTGTTTTATGCCATGCACCGTATGATTGTCGTTTATGCATCATCGCATGCATTAGTAGTGGCATACATATACATATGCATATTGGGTGCTGTGGACGCAAAGGTAAGGGCCAGGTAAGCGTTGTGCATGTTTATGTTTCAGTAATGGTTTGAGATAGTTAGAGAGCTCATAACCTGCACCCCTAGTGTTAGTGCTCCCGCCCGTGGCCAGGGCACAGTCTTTCACGTGATGTTCACCTCCCGCACCTTATGCTTACCTTGGACTCAAGGTAGGTGCACAGGCCTGTCGTACAGACCACTTTAGGTGGTTCCGACTCGTAGGTGACCCGCGATTATTCGTCCGGTCTTCACGTGATCGTAGCACTTGTTTACACCCAGGCATGTCGTACAGACCACTTAGGTGGTTCCGACTTGTGGGCAGGTTTAGATATTTAGTTGAGATTTGAGCTCTAGATGCAGCTGTACAGGTCACGTTAGGTGACTCCGGCTGCCAGATGTTACGATATTGATATGATTTATACCTGGGCACTTACATTCATTATGAGGCTTTGGCATGGCATATCTTGAGCATGATTGGCATACCCTTGAGCATGTTGCGCATATCTATACATACGTATATGTTTATTTTCTGGGAAGTATACAGGTTTTACGGCGAGGGGTTAGAATGTATTTTGCTAAATGGTTTTCAAAGAGCTTTGTTTTTGCCCACTCACGCTTTTGTTTTGCGCCCCTCCAGGTTCTAGTTGCTTAGCTGTTGCGGTGGTTTCCCCTGAGGGCTTTCCGGCGTTTCTGACAGACACTCCCCATTGTAGGGTCGCCTTCGGGCGTACTACTGTTGTCGTTTTCGTTTGGGCTGCTATAGACCTGCTCTGAAATTGTATCTCACTTACTAGCACTTGTTTTAGTACCTTGTATGCTAGTTTTAATTATTCGTACTTTTATATTACTACTTTATTAGCTTCCGCACGTGCACATGGCTACGTCACCTTCGTGTGACGGCCAGCACGCTCCGATCTCGGTCGGGGTGTGTCATCGCATCTATGTATTATACTAATTAACAATAAGGCTCATTTCTACCAAACTCAAATTTTCCGATATCCACGCCAAAAAAATCTCTACTCAACAAAGTAAAAGAGTTAATTCACTCTTTTTTTCCGTAAAACCAAATATCAAGGTCTTGTGTCTTTCTTTCCTCACGAAACTCATCCCCCACTAAGAACATATTATCTAAAATAAAACTCAATTTATTTGTGAAGAAAAAAGTACTTAAAGTTAAACTCTATTCAAATTTTAAACTCAAAAATCTATTCTAAAGTACTTTTATAGTCCACTAGTAACTTTAAATTTTTCCTATCATAAACCTTTTAGTTTTTTTTTTTTTTTTGGTCAAATAAACCTTTTAGTTATCCAAAAGCATAATTTTAGTTATTCTTATCATAAGCCCTAGTCCGGACCGTTAAAGAAAAATTGCACTATGTAAGCAGAGTGAAAATTAGCAAATTAGCAAATCAGCAAAAACAAAAACTGAGATGATACAAAGGATGAAATAACATGAAATTTTCTTCCCTTTTTTTTTTTTTCATTTTATACGTTAAGCTGTAAAAAAAAACAGTATTTATCATTTTTAGCCAAAATTTAACATCTCAATTCATAAATACCAGTTTTTATTAAAAAATTCAAATATAGCAAAAAGACCAAGTAAATAGACTCAAATGCCCTCACCATTGAAAACTGTATAAATGTAAACTAACAAGAGATGGCCTTCTTTTCGGTTTTATAGTTTGAATGTCTGATAATATCCGGATCCCAAACTCAAAAAGTAGAATGAACGAAAAAGGATTGAGCACAAACAACTGCCAAATTCATTTCATACTTGATAAAGCTACAACATAGGTCATAATGATAATTTCATAGAACAAAATTTCTGCATATTTTTGTGTAACAATTAACTGGCATTTAGTATTAGGGTTTTGACGGCAATGACGAAGAATGACGAAGTTTGATCTCATTGATTGTTTATTTTCTCCCAAGAAAAGAGATTATAAATTCGACCTTCGCATGGAGCATATACACTTTTTAATCGATTCGATAAAATAAAATAAAAATTCATATAAAAAAAGTGTCGATTTTTTCAATGCCGCAGCTGACCATATATTCCTTGTTCTATATGCCTGCAACTGGTCCCCGACCTTTTCCATCCCCATTCCTCGCTGAACAACCGTGCAAAAACTTTGAAATGGTTTTGGGTTCTAAATGGTAATTAGAATTTAATTTAGAGAGCATATAAGCCTATTCAGTTGAGTTTTCTGCTCTAACTGAATTTTTTTATAAAAACTGACATTTATGAATTGGGTAGTCAAATTTTGACTATAAACGATAAAAACCCGAAAAAAAAGGACAGATCTGATCTCTACACCAACCTATTATATACTCTGGTTTTTTTTTTCTTCTGTTTTTTTCTTTCCTCCCTCTCACTCTCTTTCCTTTAGGTTTCCCCTCTCTCTGCACTACATCATGACAAAGCTATGAACGCAACCATCTTATTTATTGTCAATGCCTGACGACATCTAAAAGTATTCGACAGATTGCTTGAGATTTCTCAACTCGGGCTTTCTTTCTTCTTTTTTTCTTCCACCAGATTCCCCTTCCCTACTGTAGTTAGCCAAACAAGTTTTCTGTATCCACCACGCTCATTTGGACTAGACCATCCACCTTCCGTTCTTCTTATCTTTTGACGGGATGACGGGATAATCCGTTCTGTTGTCAAATACTTATGATTTTTTCGCATGTAGTCAGCTATTGCAACTAATCTGCAGAACCAGAGGAAAGAAACATCAAGTGATGTTATGATTCGGATTTTACATGTACGATAACAAGTTATTGTAAAACACAACGTTGATTCGTTTGGACACAAAGACATCAACTCATTGCTCATGAATAGGTTGTTAGGAGTAATAGATCCAATGGTTGTAGTCTTGTCAAGTGTCATAAGATAGTAGGCAGTTAAGATTGTTGTAATAGTTGCTTATCTTGTAATCTACTGTAGTTAGCATATATACCTTGTAAGAAAACAGTTGTAACTAACAAAGAATATCAATACAGAAAATACAGTTTCTTCCTCTCTAAGTTTCTCTCAATTATCTCTCTTCTCCTTCATTGATCTCTGTCAATCTTCTTTCTCTCTCTCTACTGCATACATGATCATTGGTTAATATAGGTTAGACACTAAATTTTCTCCCAAATACCAAATAATGAAATAAACCAGTACTGTATAATTATTAAGTTTCATACAATATTTTCAACTAGGGTACCTAGCCATGCAAATTGTTTAGAAGAATGCTCCATCAACAATATCTTATGTATCTTTATAAAAAAAAGCTCACCTTTGATACTATATAACTGCATTCCGTTGGAAAGCTGCATGACAGACAAACACAAGGGAAGCCATCTCAGAATGAACATTTGTCTCGAAGCCTGTATTACATGTCAACTTGGACTGTCATCTTGCTTTGAGCTCAAATGTTTACGTTGTCTATTTAAAATCTCATCAGCAGCTATCTGAATATCTGAAGGCCAAAAAATACGATTTACAACTTTGAAAATTAAGCGAGGGACCAACGCGACAACCGTTATAAGCAAAATGGAGATCCAATATGTGGGAAACTTTGCCAAATGGTATATAGTCCTGCACCCAAAAGAGAATGTGGGGGACAATCAGCTTAACGCAATAAAACATTATACGTTTCAAAACAGAAAAAGAAAAGCAGAAGTCAACGAATCTATCCGGTAAATAGGAAAGACGGGTATAGAATCCAATACCACCATACAGGCATACTTGATTATTGAACCCCATACTGCAATATGAGTGATGGATACCCAACGATGAATGTCCATTGCCAAATGTATGTTGACAAGAACAACAACTGCTATTGTCCATAAACTGCCCATGTTCCATATGTCTATTGAGCTATCCTTATACGTGAAGCGGGGTACATAGAAGAGAACAAGACTCTGCCATAGGGTGTCAAGCATTGTGATCCTGAAGAGATTTAAACTGTATGCCTCGTGTCTATGGCCCGTACCATAGAGTTTTGGACATTGTAACAGTGTCGTGTGGCTCAAGTCTTTGTCCAGTATACCAACAACAATTGTTGGGAGTGAAGTATAAATCACAGAATAGAAAACACTACTCCAATCTGTTAATGCAGAAGTTCTTGAAAAAGCAGTGGATAATATGTACCTGCACATCAACGGAAAAGAGCAAAACAATCAGCATAGTTAAATGGTGCATCATGTAACATCAAAGAGAATGATTTTTTGACGTAAAAGAGCTTTTGATGTGCAATACATAATGTATTAATGGTTTCCTTTTTATTTTAATTATAGTGTATATTTTAGTCTTTTACGAATGGTTTTGTTTGTGTTGTCTGCATTGGTTTTGGAATGGTTTGATGAGTGTTATTGACTGGTAAATGCTTTCTATCTGAATTTTGAAGTTCGTGGTTTATTTGAGTGGGGATTTGAACTTGTTTGATGGGAGGGGTAATTTGAATGAGCATAGAAAGGTGTCGTCGTTTTTTTTTCCCTTCCTCCTCTCTTTCCTTTCTCATCACTTTCATAACATCAAACAGCTGGTGTGCAACCTTGTTATAACTGAATTTTGTCGATCATGAAAAATGGAAATTTTGACCCCAAGAGAAAAACGGAAAACTGAACTTCGACGTACGAGAAATATTTTTAAATCGAAATAGTTAAAAAAAAAAAATGGTTAAACCAAAACTTAAATCCGACCTGCCGGATTCGAATCGGTGACCTAAGGATGGCTGAGAGCATATTACCCGCTACAGTTGTCGCTTTACCAACTCAGGCAAGGCAAGCTCGGATTGCTGTAGATTGCGTGGGATTTCGTTTCCAAATGGTGATAGAACATAATAGTGCAATGTGGCAAAAAATTAGCAAAATGGGAATTAATCGAATTAATTATTTGATTGTCACCACGAAAATTTGTTACATTTCGTTGTTTAATCTTTATTTTTGTTTTTTTTTAATTTTTTATTTTGGGGTTACTGTTGACTAATTGGGATACTAATTCAATTCATATATATCTTTCGTACGCCTTTTTTGGTGACAACGAGTCGATGAGACTTTGTGATTGAACGTGCTAAATCATTAGAGCGTTCAAAAGTTTAGTTTTGGATATTTTGTAGCTTTGAATCATTTAGTATTCAAGAGAATGATTACCTTGAGTTTTTAGAAACTTTACATTGTAATCATATATATGGAATTTGATTTATTTTAACCTTAGTCTAGATGTTTTAATTGGAGACATGCTTGGTGTAACCGAAAAGTTAATTAAAAATGCATGAATTTTCCTTCCAATATGATTTCGTTTAGAAAAAAAAAATACAATTATGGAATTTGAATAAAATTATGCAAATATATATATTATTTTCAACTTGTTAAAAAATGGGTAAACGAAATGAGTAAAAAAATGGTATGTATAAACGGTTATGGGTATGGGGTACCCGTTTATGCAATTACTGACGAGTAAACGGTTATGCGGTAAGGACTTAAATGGTTATAGATAAATAACTGCGGTTACCCATCCGCCATAACCGTCGCCCATTCCTACTTGCAATTTGTTAAACCTCATCTTAGTGAGCCTAATATACATTTTGGTAGTTCACCATAATTTTTTGAAACGAACATGACATATTTTTTTACTAGCCAAAATTTTTGGATTTTGGGTTCGTACCAAAGAGAAGTAGAAAAAAGGAGGTCAAATGTCCAAAACCACTTTATTACTCAGCCCCCTAGTGTAAATATATACTTGTATTAAAAAACTTGTAAAAATGAGGTCAAAGTCCGAAATAATCCTAAGTACAAATGCACATGACTTATTTTGGATGTAACAAGTAAAGATGATAAATTACTAATTTCGGAAAATTAATATGACAAGTCAGCTTAAAATTTTAGTTTACTGATTTCAAAAAAAATCCACTACAAAAACTATGAACACAACGTTCTTATTTTCGCTTATTGTCGATGCCCAGCGACACCTAAAAGTATCCGACAAATGTGACCAAAAAAAAATTATCCGACAAATGGATTGAGATTCTTCAACTCGGACTTTTTTCTTCTTCTACCACTTGATTTCCCATCCAGGCAAGCACTCATTGGGCCTAGAGACCATCCACGTTCCCCGTCTCCTCATCCTTTGACAATTATGTTATTGCGTTCGTTTCGCGTGTAGTGATCATCTAGTGCAAATAATCTGCAAAGTTTCATTATATATCAAAGTAAGACTCGGCAATCATCCTCAAAAACACATCATCGTGATCATACTGATCAATGCTTGATGAAAACCCGCCCACGGGCTCAGAGGACGCGAATTCCATCAGATCATCATGCAACACGAGATAATCACTGGGTAGCGAATGGTTGTGGTGGCTTGTCACCGTATGATCACTTGTTGCCTTGACGATTAGTTCTTTTTTAACTGATGATGAAGTGAAGGATGCGGGAAATGGGTGCTCTTGTTTGTTTGTAAAACAATTGGCGTTGTCAAAACTAATAAACTTTGAAGAATCTCTAGGATTTGTGCAATCCAAGACCAATTCAGAAGTTTTGAGGTAGTCTCTGCAACTGTGGGTGCCATAATATGTTGTTCGAAACACTGGTGGATGATCTTGAACTTGTTGCACGTGCTTGGTTGCTTTGCACGCTTGATCGTATTTGTTAGTGCATCTAAAGTAATTCCTGCATATATATATATAACATAACTATGGTCAACTTCATTTTTGAAAGTATTACCATTTTAATTATTGAAATTTCTTACAATTTTACGAGGTAAATCGTGTAAATCGCATATATGCATGTACCTTGGATGCTTGGCATTGTGGATATTTTTTTGTCCATACTTTCTCCACGCATGACCGTCGGCAATCAAAGCAGGAATGTCTCTTGTCCAAGAGTGTGAAGTCTTTCTGCAAGGAATCAACAAGTTGCAATTCTCTATTATTAGAACTTCTAAATTATTAAATTAGGCAAAGTTGCCATCTATTTTTCATGAAACGTACTGTTAACGTTAAGTGGTAATGCAGGCATGGTAAGAAGGATAGGAATGGATATTGAGATCATTCAATACAAGGAACAATAGAAGCATCAGCATCCAAATTCTGTCAAAGTATGGCAGAACATGAACGTATGAAAGCAAGTGGTATAGTCTTCACTCTTTTGTCTCAATAAAAATTCTATGCATATGTGAATAAAAAAACTATAATAATATTTATTCACAAGAATATAACAGCTGTTGTGATCTGACAGCTGTTGTGAGTAACTTAATTATAATTATAGTTGTTCACACATCCACATAAATCTAACAACTATTATGAGCAATTAATTATAACTATTCTTATCTCACAGATGTGGATGATTAATTGGCAGAGTAAAACACTATTTACTATTGTACGTTTAATGAAATGTTTGAGATTGAACAATCAATTAATCATGCATGGAAATTTTGAACAATATGTTAATGCAGATGCTGATGAGTATTACCTAGGTAGTAATTAATTAGAGAAATATAACTAATTACCTTCTCTTGTAAGAACCTCTACGATCCTTGAAGGTTGAAGTGCTCTTACAACTGATCTCCTCCTCAGTATAATCTTCAGACTTAATAGCAGCTGCATGATCATGATTACCATCCCAAGATGATGAATCTGCACCACCACCGCCACTAACATCATTACTATTTCCTTGAATCTGATCAGAAACAAACTCCTGATCAGACTCCTTCCCATTTAAAATCAGTAGGGCATTCACAAAAGACCCCAAAATCTTATTAACAGTGCCCTCATCCGATCCACCATCAACACCATTAACAAGGATTGGCCTATTATCGAAACCCCTACTAAGTTGACTTGCCAGTTCACGCCCTTGGATCAACTCCTCCACCATTCTCTCCCTATTTGATAGCACGCTGTCCGGCCACGACCACTCCATTAATCCTAATTTCTTGATTAACAACAAACTAATATACTGATTTTATATTGGAGAGTTTGTGGTGTGGTTAGGTTAGCTGTAGCCAAAGTGATAGATGGGAGGTGTCCTTTTATATCCGTCTAAAGGAGCTCCTCCTCAAGTTACAATTCAAGGAAGGAGAAGCGAAAGTCATGAGATAACCCGACACACTCCCCGCCTTGGACGACTTTCTTTTCTTCCCACCAACGGCTGGATGAACCTCCACGTAATGCTACGAATGCTGTATGTCGTTGAAGAGGATCCTCTCCGGATCCATTTGTGGGAATCCCAAGAATCCACACATTCTAACTGTTCACCGTACATCATGCATTTAGTTTTCGTCAGATACTATTTGTGTTTAATTTTAAATAAACAAAATCAAATGATTTCTAACCGTATGATATACGATGAATAGTTAAGAGGTAGGAATTCCTAACATCCTCATCAACTGGATCTGGATGGGATCCAATTCCGTATGTCGTCATTGCATGAGGTAATCCTTGTGTCGTCAGACATTGGTTACTACCTGGCTTTGTCTTGACCCTCTGGAAATTTAATCTTTTCTATTTTGCGAACTTTGTTAAACCAACAATTTAAAAGTCTCAAGTTGCTATTATTGTATTATCTTATCCCAATTAATCTTATCTCGTCCCAGTTGGACCGGACAAAAATTATTGGCCAAAATTACGATAGTATCCTTAGGGATTGTGGTACGGGCCAATCTAGAGGTAGATTGGTACGTTATAACTGGCAAAGAGAGTGGAATTAGATTGGTGGTAGTCGCATGTCCAAGGTCCTTGTTCTACGGTATCTAGTCCATCCGTGCAAGTCTAAACGTGTGGATAAGCATCATTGGAGCAAAACCTCTTTTACATTATTTTCATGATTCATATACCTTATATTAATAAGTTCACATCTAAATGTGATCATATGAGAGTTATATAACCGTTTATTATGATTAGCATTTTTTTATTACAATTTAGTTACTACTTTATGAGTCATCCAATGGATATCTAGTTGGAATATTCAACGTTCATATTGTCAACGTTCAATTTTAGTAGTGCAAAATAGAAGTTGTCATTTTCCCCTCCTTTAATTGGATCTCTAGTTATTAGTAATGTAATTTAATAAATTCGTAATAGTTAGAATTGGCTCGAGTACTTGTAAAATTATTGATCAAATTTCTACTGACATATTATATATGTGAATACATTCTCATTAGAGAATTTTTAGCATTAATTTGATTTGGCTACAATACTTACATCTATTGATCAATAATTGTTCTAAAGGTAGCCAAAGTAAGCACATGCTTGCCTAGGTCCCCAGTTTAGAGGGCCCCTAAACCTTATATATACAATATTCAAATTCAATAAAAATATCAAAATATGATATCATAAGCAATAATATAATTTTTCACAAATTTTTTTTCACTTATTTTCCTTTTCCTGCAACCACATGTAAGTGTAATTATAGTTTTACATGTATATGGAAATTACTATATATCCTATTCACTCTAGTATTCTTTCCAGCCGTCAGATGCAATTAATCCAACCGTTAATTCATTTACTGAATGTAATAAGTAACATTGTAACAGTAAAAAAAATGATTAAAATTTAGCATGCTAGGTAAGAACTCCTCTTTCAATTCGACTTGGTGGCGACTGGCAGGTAGGTAAGCTTGGCGAGGCGATATCCTTCCCCACTTTCAGGTCAAGTCACTTCTTCTCCAACTTCTTCGTCCTCTTCTTTTTCCTGTAATTTAATTTGTAAGCTTGTTTGTAAATGGAATTAGGGTTTTCGAATCCATACTCCCTCTAGGGATTTTAGGATTTGAAAGATTTTAGGGATTCAATCTTTTAGGGGTTATGGATTCAATTTTAGGGTATTGCCGTAATGGGTGGAATAGGTTGGTTAAGGTGGTTTGATTCTTTATTATGATGAGTCTGAATATCTGATCATTTGCCTGATTACTTATGCTTTGCTTATATTAATATATTATATATGGGTTAGTGTTCTAAAAAAGGGCCTAGGCGGCGTCTAGGCACTGGGCAGTGGTGATTCGAGGCGTTTTCTTGCAAATCGGTTGGAAAAATTGGTTGGGCTCTAAGCGGCTAGGAGGCTTTTTTTTTTTTTTTTTTTTTTTTGAAATTAAAAAAAAATCCTATCTACATTACTATCTAAAAACGCAAGACGAGTAATATATAAGTAATATCGTATATCTTTCTTCTTTTGATATTAATTTTTAATGATATTTGATGTAGAAATAGACTTTTTCATGTTTTAGTAAATTTTTTTCTTATACATATCAATGTAAAAAGGGTCGGGTCAAAGAACTCTAGGGCCCCCACTTCGAAGGCTTGCCTAGTGCCCCCAGGTTCTCAGGGTCGGTCCTAGTATTTAATATAATTACCATCTCGATGCTATTATATTAAATACAATTATTCACATGAATTATATATGACCCATCGGATAGTGATTGTATTATATACATGTAGTATTGAAGCAATCCCCAAATTAAAAATTCACATTTAGGGTATCTCCAATTATACTCTCTATTTTAGAGCAAAGTATTAACTACAACTATCGAAAGGTTATTTTAGGAGCTCTATGTACTCCTTACTTTCGAGAGTTATAACGACTATGAGTCAATAATTAGCCGATAAAAATTATTTATTTATTTAAAATAATATTAAATTAGTTAGCATTAATTATAAGGGTATATTATCAATTTCCCCCCTGAACTTGTGACCATTAGCCAATTTCCTCCCTCAACTTTAATTTTGGCCAATTTCCCCCCTGAACTCTCATGATTAGTCAATTTCCCCCCTCAACTTTAATTTAGCCAATTTCCCCCCTCAACTCTTATAATTAGTCAATTTGCACCCTACTGTTAAATTTTTAATTTGATCATAATTAAACAAGTGTGTGTAAGAAACTAAATAAGATGTATGTTAATCATGTTCCTATATCTTTATCCTATTACAAATAGATTAAAATTTAGAATTTTACAATTTATCATAGATAGTATTATTAGTCATAATAAATCAGTATGGAGTAATTTTATTTGATTTTTGACTATACAAAATTGATAACAAAAAGGATTGATGTGTAAATTTTTGTATGTGAATACAATTTTCTTTATAAAAGTGAAAGCTAAGTTCAAGTAAATTGCGGAGAATCGAGCTTTAGTAAAAAAATGGCTAGTCTATTCATAATTTTCGACTCCTTATTAAGAATAACCCATTTTATTGAAATAGGTTTGATCCATGAGTTTAGGATTATTATTTCTTCTTCTACATGCTTTAAATCCGATTCATAACTTTTTCTTATAATCAACCCATGTCACATACTAACTGTATTATGTTTTTGTACATTTTACCCTATATTATGCAGGTGAGTTTATGTTAATTTTAGTACTTTGTTGGAAGCTATTAGAAAGATTGAAAATTAAGAAAAGAATAGATGGAAAATTTAAAAAAAAAAAAATTAAGAGTAGGGTGCAAATTGACTAATTTTGAGAGTTGAGGGGGGAAATTGGCCAAATTAAAGTTCAGGGGGGGAATTGACTAATTATAAGAGTTGAGGGGGGAAATTGGCCAAAATTAAAGTTCAGGGGGGAAATTGGCCAATGGTCACAAGTTCAGGGGGGAAATTGATAATATACCCTAGAGCAAAGTATTAACTACAACTATCGAAAGGTTATTTTAGGAGCTCTATGTACTCCTTACTTTCGAGAGTTATAACGACTATGAGTCAATAATTAGCCGATAAAAATTATTTATTTATTTAAAATAATATTAAATTAGTTAGCATTAATTATAAGGGTATATTATCAATTTCCCCCCTGAACTTGTGACCATTAGCCAATTTCCCCCCTCAACTTTAATTTTGGCCAATTTCCCCCCTGAACTCTCATGATTAGTCAATTTCCCCCCTCAACTTTAATTTAGCCAATTTCCCCCCTCAACTCTTATAATTAGTCAATTTGCACCCTACTGTTAAATTTTTAATTTGATCATAATTAAACAAGTGTGTGTAAGAAACTAAATAAGATGTATGTTAATCATGTTCCTATATCTTTATCCTATTACAAATAGATTAAAATTTAGAATTTTACAATTTATCATAGATAGTATTATTAGTCATAATAAATCAGTATGGAGTAATTTTATTTGATTTTTGACTATACAAAATTGATAACAAAAAGGATTGATGTGTAAATTTTTGTATGTGAATACAATTTTCTTTGTAAAAGTGAAAGCTAAGTTCAAGTAAATTGCGGAGAATCGAGCTTTAGTAAAAAAATAGCTAGTCTATTCATAATTTTCGACTCCTTATTAAGAATAACCCATTTTATTGAAATAGGTTTGATCCATGAGTTTAGGATTATTATTTCTTTTTGTTATTATTTCTTCTTCTACATGCTTTAAACCCGATTCATAACTTTTTCTTATAATCAACCCATGTCACATACTAACTGTATTATGTTTTTGTACATTTTACCCTATATTATGCAGGTGAGTTTATGTTAATTTTAGTACTTTGTTGGAAGCTATTAGAAAGATTGAAAATTAAGAAAATAATAGATGAAAAATTAAAAAAATAATAATAATAACAGTAAGGTGCAAATTGACTAATTTTGAGAGTTGAGGGGGGAAATTGGCCAAATTAAAGTTCAGGGGGGGAATTGACTAATTATGAGAGTTGAGGGGGGAAATTGGCCAAAATTAAAGTTCAGGGGGGAAATTGGCCAATGGTCACAAGTTCAGGGGGGAAATTGATAATATACCCTAATTATAAAGAGCCACTAGGAGCTCCCTTTTCCTCTCTATACTTAGGAGCTCCTAAATGAATCATATCTTAGAAGAAGGTAGATAGAGAGCATATATAACTAGAGAATTTTTTTTTTTTAATTCTCCGTAAATTCTAGTTAGGTGCTCATCTAAGGAGATTCATATTTCATCTCTTAGAAACTTGAAATTAACTTGCAAGCCAAAAAAAAAAAAAATTCTTGGTAACCAAAACACAGTTACAATTCTTGTCATGATCTTGTGAAAATATTCCTAATATCCAAGAACACTCCTTATAATAAATTAGACAAACCCGATGTGCAGCTCGAGTGCTTCGTTATACAGCCCTTGTCTTATGGGTAATTGCATCGATCTTAAGCAAGATGTGTGAACTATGTGTGAACTGCAATAACAAATTAACAACTTACTAGGTTTTGTTGATGGAAAGAATAAACAATAAAAATATAATAATAGTTAGAGCACTAGCCTCTACTGCATGCATGTGAGTTTAGACAAATGTTTGCGAGATCAAGGCAATGCAACCGCGTGCATTGTCGACCCAGATGCATCTACGGATGAGTCATGACCATTGACTTACTTCAATAGTTCAATGGTTCCAACTTTTGGTATGAGAGCTTAGCGCAAAGCAACGTACGTGATCTTATACAAAAACGTTAATTAAGGAGTTTACACTTTTGTATTATATATATATATATTTGTGGACAATTTAATGTGACAAGTAATGTATACATGTTATGTCAATTAATGAATTTATATCATTGATTGTATATATTACTTGTTACATAAAATGATAATTCAATATAGTATAAATATGTGGTTTCTCTAACATACTCTATCGTATAATTCTATAGTTTTCATGCCTAGTTCTCCCCAGCCCCCAAAACATGGTTAAACTGTGTGTCTGATTTAATGGGCGTAAGAGACTCTCCTTTGGTGAAAAGAAAAAACCAAAAAAAAAAAAAAAAGTAGAATTGCTTGTGGTATTCGTGTATTCTTTATGAATGTTTATACACATTATCTCTAGATTAATGTACTGGTCATTAGATACGTACCCCTGTGGCACCCTTCGTGATAATTATTGTCCGTCAATAGCAATATTGCTATCACCTATTGTAAACAAAAAATTTCCTACTTGTGGAGGGGGAGGAGGTAGAGTCTTTCCTCCCCTCCCTCCTCTTTTAGTTTTTCCTTCATCTGAAGCCAAAGTCAGCTGTATGGTGCCGTCCTGTACGGACTAGAAAATTGTACAAGTTGCAAATATTGCAACGTGGGCACATTTCTAGTGTTCAAAATTCTGGTCACCCTAGATTGCGTTCACACTGGTTTGATTTGTTTTATGGATATCATGTTATAATAATTTAAACACGTTAACGAGTGGTTGCATGGTACTTAAATATTTTATGATTAGAAAATATGGTTTGTGATGTAATCCCAAAAATTGGTCAACGTCATGCAATATCTCGTTCTTTCATTACCGCGTGCTGATTTGATTGGGAATTTTATACATACCCACCCTTAGGCTTTAGTTGTTATCGAATCTATCGGGTCCGTAGACCTGTTTAAAAATGTTTTTGTGGAAAATACTTCCTACTTTTAGCGCTTTTATTAGAAGTATAATATTAAAAATTCGCTTGTAATTCATGCGTGTCAAATTCAAATAAAACTATTATTATAGTGGTGAGTTTAATAAGTACTGTCCTTATTTTATAAATGATTTGTTGAGAATGAATCTTATATTGATGAGATGAGAGATCTTACATGAGCTTATAAGAGGTTAGGCTACTTTCCATATTGCCAATTGGTTTTACGGTAAAACCCCAACTTTCTTCATGGTATCAAAGCAGGTTATCCTACGTATGAAGTTAAGCAGCCACATATGCTCCACATCAAAGGATGAAATAACATGTAGTTTTCTTCTTTTTCTTAATTTTATAAGTGAACTGTAAAAGGAAAATGCCAGATCTGACCTCTACACAAACCTACTAGGTCTCCCCTCTCTATGCACTACATCTTGACAAACCTATGAACGCAACCATGTTATTTTTTTCGCTATTGTCAATGCCCGACGACATCTAATAGTATTCGACGAATTGCTTGAGATTCTGCAACTCGGGCTTTCTTTCTTCTTCTTCCATCTGATTCCCCTTCCGGACTATAGTTGGCCAAACAAGTTTTCTGTATCCGCCAAGCACGCTCCTTTGGCCTGGACCATCCACCTTCCTCTCTTCTTATCTTTTGATGGGATACTCCGTTCTGTTGTCAAATACTTATGGTTCTTTTCGCGTGTAGTCAGCTAAAGCAACTCATCTGCGGAACAAGAGGATAGAAACATTGCATAGGCTTAGGAGACAGTTGCGTCTAATTAAACCCAGTGTGATATGATTGGGATTTTACATGTATGATAACAAGCTGTTATAAAACACAACGTTCATTCGTTTGGACACAAGGACATCAACTCATTGCACATGAATATGTCTGACACTAAATTTCCTCCCAAAATACCAAATAATGGAATAAACCAGTACTGACGAACAGAATTGTAACCAAAATCCAAAGTAATTAACTACCAAAATATGTGTAACCTGTATTACTCTCATACTATATTTTCAACTAGGGTACCTAGCCATGCAAATTGTTTAGAAGAATGCTCCATCAACAATATATTATGCATCTTTAAAAAAGGCTCACCTTTGATATTTTATAACCTCATTCCACTGGAAGGCTGCACGATGGACAAACACAAGGGAAGCCATCTCAGAATGAACATTTGTCTCGAAGCCTGTAATACATATTAACTTGAACTGTCATCTTGCTTTGAGCTCAAATGTTTACGTTGTCTATTTAAAATCTCAGCAGCTATCTGGATATCTGAAGGCCAAAAAATATGATATACAACTTTGAACACAAAGCGAGGGAGCAACGCGACAACTGTTATAAGCAAAATGGCAATCCAATATGTGGGAGACTTTGCCAAATGGTATATAGTCCTGCACCCAAAAGAAAATGTGGGGGAGAATCAGCTTAACGTAATAAAGCATTATACATTTCAAAACAGAAAAAGAAAAGCAGAAGTCAACGAATCTAACCAGTAATTAGGAAAAACAGGTATAGAATCCAATACCATCATACAGGCATATGTGATGATTATTGAACCCCATACTGCAATATGTGTGATTAATACCCAACGATGGATGTCCATTGCCAAATGTATGTTGACAAGAACAACAACAGCTATTGTCCATAAACTGCCCATGCTCCATATGTCTATTGAGCTATCCTTATACGTGAAGAGGGGTACATAGAAGAGAACAAGACTCTGCCATAGGGTGTCAAGCATTGTGATCCAGAAGAGATGTAAATTGTACGCCTCGTGTCTATGGCCCGCACCATAGAGTTTCGGATATTGTAACAGTGTCCTGTGGCTCAAGTCTTTGTCCAGTATACCAACAACAATTGTAGGGAGTGAAGTATAAATCACAGAATAGAAAACACTACTCCAATCTGTTAATGCAGAAGTTGTTGAAAAAGCAGTGCCTAATATATACCTGCACATCAACGGAAAAGAATAAAACAATCAGCATCATTAAATGGTGCATCATGCAACATCAAATAGAAATGATCCTTTGGCTCAAAAGAGCTTTTGATGTGCAATACATAATGTATTAATGATTTGAATGCACAATGAAAGATCTATATTAGATTTTATTGTAACAACTTATATTGGACTTTGATCTTCAAAGAGTGTTTTGCTATGTAACTAAACTTAAGATAATTTAGTCACACAAATGTTCAACTTCATGGTCATCCATCACATTTGGGTATGATGCAAGCGCAGAAAGCTTCCATGAAAATAAACCAAAGAACAAGGCATACCAAAATAGCATCATTACAAAAACTGCATTGCGGTAGAAGTTGTACAGAACCAAATAGCCAACACGCTGATAATTCCAGTGCCCATGCACCAGAAGTAATCTTTTTAAAAACCGAAACTGCCCCATAGCAAAGTCTGATGCCATCACAGCTTGACGCCCTTCCTGACCGCAAATTCCAACTCCAACATCAGCCGTTTGGATCATTGAAACATCATTTGCTCCTAAAGAAATATCAGTGATCAGAAGAAAAATTTAGAGAACTTCACACAAAATAAAGCGTAGTATAGGACAACAGGTTGCACATGGATAAGAAACAGTAGACTCAGAATATGACTTGGTTTTGCATCCAGTGTCATGCAGGATTGCATAAGAAAAAAATCAAGCCAATGTGGATCCCACCCCTCCCAAACAGGCAAATCATAACATAACTATCAATGTTTTAACTTACCATCACCTATAGCCAGTGTCATATCATCAGTACGGGTCTTAATTAGATCAACAATTCCAGCTTTCTGCAAAGGTGCAACACGACAGCATAACACAACACTACAGGAAGTGGCAAGGTTGAATAGCTGTGGAAAGAAAAGAAATTACCAAGTTAATCTTCACCATAATGTGAATTCAATTCAAAAGTATTATGTGTAAAGCTATAAAACTGTTTAGAACGAAAGCAAGCAATCAGCCACTTATAAACAAACAGCAAAACAAAAAGGCATATCAAACTGCAAGCAAATTGTTCAATAGATGGAAAGGGGCTTGCCTCTGACTCCAGATCTGGAAAGGGGCTTGCCTCTGACTCCAGATCTTTCTCCAGAATGTATACCAAACTGGTCCCATCTATTATGAGTGCTAATGGTGCATTCATCTTTCCTTCTTCCTTCCCTCCATTCCATTGGGGCACACTGGATGTCTTTGCATTGCCAGGTATCTCAAGATAGCCATTTTCAGCATTTTTTTTCAGTTTGAATCTCGGGTCAATTTTATTGGATGATTTTACACCATATTTTTCCATGGAATCAGCCAAAAGATTTCGGCATTCATCCTTAGAAGTTCCATTTATAATAATTTGTTGCATGTCTGCTGTCAAGAGTTTGCATGATATACCAATCGAAATAGCTGTCTCTTGCTTATCTCCAGTCAGAACCCAAACCTTGATTCCTGCTTGCCGGAGGGACTCGATAGCTTCTGGCACACCATCTTGTAGCTTATCCTCAATTGCAGTTGCCCCAAGAAGCTTTAAGTTGCATTCTATGAGACCTGCTGTTTGACGTAATTTCGAGGACCGATCAGTCAATGAGGTACTTGCATCTTCATACATGCTTTGCCACTGCTCAAGTTCTTCATCTGTAAGATCCCTGGAAGCAACTACAAGAGTACGTAAACCTTCTGACGAATATTCACTCAGATGGTTCTGAGTTAAACGTGTCACATGATCATCCCTTTCAGAGTCATTTGCTAAAGTGCTGAGCATTGTAGTATCAGCACCTTTCACCAACACCTTTACACTATTGTTTGGAAATCTGATAACAACGGACATCCTTTTTCGCATGCTATCAAACTCATGAAGACCCAATACATCCAACCTAGATCCACATACAAATAAATTAAAAATATAAAAATAAAGAATGAAAAACAGTAAGAAAAAAACATAGAAGGATGTTAAGGTACTGCAGCTATAGCACACTCAAATACAACTGACGTTGTCATTAACATGATTCAAACATACAATGTTACATATAATAAATTCATAATGATGTACAATGGACAGCTAAGAACAAAGAAAGGTGCAAAAAGAAAATAGAAGTAGGAGTGAGTGACTTTCTACCTTAGTTTCTCACCATTGACATCCATAACAATATGCCCAGATGTGCGCTCAAAAAGTGTATATCCATATGCAGAGGCTGCAGAAACTAATGCTTGCTCATCAGGAGATTCCCCCTGATAGTCAATAGTTTCTACATCATCCAATTCACTTTTTCCGCAACTGGAAGATGTACCATTACTGACAATAGGAACCACAGTGTTGCAAGCAGCCAATGTAAGGAAAAACTCATGCGCAGCAATCCTGTCATCTCCACTTAGGTCTTTGTACAACAACTCCATGAGCTCATTATCTACAGAAATTTCGCTTTTGAGCTTCCATCTCTTTCTACCTAAACCTATTCCTGCCAAATATCACATAAAATGAGTGCTTGTACAAAAAGGAAATCTGGATATGCTTTATGAAAGTATCATCTACTTTCAGAAAGCAGACAATTGAAAGAAATTTGAAACAGTTTTCCTCTGAATAACAATTTTAAAAAGGAAAACACTGCTTCAAACACTAGCATACACTAAGAGCACATCAGTAATGTGTTTGTTTTATGTTTTCTCTTTTTTCATAACTAAACAAACAGAGGGGAGAGAGAGATGAAAAGGAGGAGAAAGGAGGAAGGACACATACAATGTCCAGGAAATAAAAACTGTTTTCAGTAACTAAAAGGAAAGAGTGCCATGTTATACCTGCAACATTTGCTTCCTGCAAAGATGTCCCAAAATTCCTCCCAAATATGCTTGCTCTTCGGAATTCCATTTTGTTCTCGGTAAGTGTCCCCGTTTTGTCTGAAAAAATATATCGTATTTGACCCAAATCCTCATTGATATTCAAAGATCTGCACTGGAACCTTGAGCCAGAGCTACTGTCAAACATATGCCTGTCTTCAATCATGAAATAGGACTGGCCCAATCGAACCAACTCCATTGTAATATACAGAGAGATTGGTATCATGATCTGGAAAACTATGATAGAACTCAAAAAGGAGAAAAAGATCTCCATAGGTATCCCATAAAATCTATAGGTTTTTCCATTCACATTCCCATATGAGTAGTATCTTTTCCGGTAATAAGCCAAGGTATCAATCTGACCTTTATGGCGAATGAGCCACAGGCCCATGCCAGTGGCCACAACTGCACACATAACAAAAAGGAAAATCGATAGCCAAAGAGTTTCCCTGTTCATGTAGCTTTCCAGTTTGCTTCTCTTGGAAGGAGAAGCTGCACTATTCAGCATTGCCTTGGTTTCCTGTCCAGCATATACCGCGACACCAACTGCCCAGTCTGTGTTCTTCAGCTGGCAACCACGCAAAACTATATTTGATTGGCTCAGGGGAAATTTATGCCCATTAAACTCCATGTTGGCAGTGAACTCATAGATGTTCCTATTAGGTTGTTCACATCTGATGAGCCCTGAAAATGTACACCCGTCACATACTGTTGAAGTTGTTTCCTGCCGAGCATACCTTGTTTTCAAGTTCGACTCACCATCCAAATTCATTGTTTGAATGTAGGCAACTCCACTAGGATCGCTTGTCCCTAACAAGACCACGTCACAAGGAATTGTGTCATCGGCACAAATCTTCAGAACCTCACCCACTTGAATATGTTTCCATTTCTTCGGTCGAAATTGGCCAGATTGAAACACCAGAGCCTCCCGGTTATTCTCATTCCTGTCTGATCTATGTCTCCGCCAATCTTCATAGCCATCTTTGATAGCTGTGACCAAGAGCACAAACAGAAGGGGAAAAAGAGACACTGTTCTTCCAAAGACTGCAAGAGGTGGAAGCTGGTTGAGGGCAGCAATTGCTAGAAAATACAAATAAGCAACCCGATGAAACTGAATGAAAAGATTCTTGGGCAAGAAGGTAATGATGGTGTACTTGCTAGTTCGAATCTCATTCCCAGTGAACTCATACTTGTCATTTGTCCTCTTCGGATCGTTAATATAGATCAACCTTGGATTGTCATCGTGCAGCAAGTTATCATCGAACTGCACAATTTTGTGACGGATCCTCTGAGACAACTTTTCCTGAACCCTAGATGAACCCTGGGAGATTTCAAGAGTTCCTGAATTTCTATTTTCATTTTGCAGTTCCATGGTACCCCACGACACCAGGCGTCTTCTATCCCGCGTGGGGTTTTCCAAAGGAGACTGCGGCAAAAACCGAGAACTGGATGGACCTGCAGGAGTAGTAAAACTCTCTAAGGGTCTCTCAGAGCAACCAGAAACAGCAACCTCGTCCTTCACTTCAGATAAATCTCTTTGAGCATCGTCACTGTTGTCAAGACTGGAAGATGAAAATGAAGCATTGGAGCAGATACGGACAAGGTTCTTAGTGAGAGAAGGGGAGGGAACCAGCGACGCTGATGGAGAATCAGATGAAGACAGCAAGGGCTGCTCAGAATTCATCCATAATTCTCCAATGTGATCATTGGAGAATTACATATACACTTCACCCCACTTCTAACCACCATGAACAAACACAGCCTCTAAATCCAGAAATCCCATTTCCCAAATCCAGCTACAGGCAAACACCAAATCAACCCGAAGAATTCCAGCACCACTTAATCAAAAACCAAGAATTCATAAATACCTCTGACCCCAAAACTAATGGTGGGTTTGCAATGTTTTCAAATTCCACACAATACAATGTGAGATTGAAGCTCCTGCAAACCGAATAAAAAACGATAATGTAGCTCAGTGACATCAACTAGAACACGCATTGCATACAAATACACTTCAGAATTTCAGAAATGCAGGGATGTAACAAAAAACAAAAAGAAGAAAAATTGCATTCAGATCAGAAACAGACCACCCTTTGATCGCCGGGAGGGAGAACCAAGAGGCCCACAGAAAACCCAAATAGCTCAAATAGCAACAGACTTCCACAGATCCCCAAGAAAGCAATGCCAAAGCTAAAAACAAAAACGAAAGACGGACAAGATAACACAGTTGATGAACAATCTGAATCACTGCCCCCACAACCCTTTTAAATCCCGAAAATCAAAACCCAAATCAGAGAAATACCCAGAATTCCCAATCAACTCAGAAACCACATACACCAAAATGTGCCAAGAAATTCTGCAATATTCTCGTACCGAAAAAACAGAAAATTGAAAACCCAAAAATAAAAATTACCCAGAAAAGCGACGTACCTCTGAATCCGAATACAGACAAAAGACGGGAGCTTTATCGTCTCGGAATTGGCGAAACGAGAAGACTGAGTGAGCGAGCAGGAGTTTCAGATGTCATTCAATGCACTGAATACGAAATATCACAGCGTAAACACGAAAAGGGAAAATTGGCAGGTGTCAAAGCAGATCAGGCAATGATCTCACCCTCAGTTTTTTTCTTTTTTTAATCCAATTATTTTTTTCAAGAAATTCTCTTGGACCGGATCGGCAAAAGAAAAAACTCAGGGTTCGATGAGAAAACGAGATTTAGGAGAGCGATTCAGTTTTGTTTGGGGTGTATCGGGAGGAGGAGGAGCGAGACGAGGGGGGGGTTTTGGGACGTGTCGAATTGGAGCGAAGGAGGAGTTGGTAGGTGGGCGGCATGAAAATGGCGAGAATATCGCAGGCGGAGGAGAGAGAAAGAATGAGGGAGGGAAGAGAGAGAGATGAGCGGTAAAGCACGAATCTTGGGGCGTTACACGGTCACTACTGACGGACTCTTCCTTCCCCGTCTTGTCGAATCTGTACCTGAGCTTTTCGCCAGCCAACGTTCTGTTTAATTGGGCTCGCTTTATTTATTATTATTTTTATTATATGGTAATTACCTGGGGGCATTATTGTCAAATTGTGGTTCATTTGATTTTAGCTGTAGCCCCCCTAGGACTATACTTATTTCATCAAAGTGGTTTCGGCTGTAGTAATTTTCACACTTTAGTTTTTTTTTTCGAATTTTAACGAAATATTTCTGATATTGTTCACTTTTAACGAAAAATTATATTTTTACCTTTCTCTAGTACTATTCACTATACCTTTATTTGTCATTTTTCATTAAAACTAAAGCTTTTTGAACTTTTCGTTAGTTTTCCTCTTTTTTTAGCCTGCTCTGTTCACGCAACTTTGATCTCTCGCACACACAAGTCTTTAGTGCAACTGATGCACTAGGGACAACAAACTTTGTGGGTAAGGCCACATGTCAATAGATGGGACATGTTAGTGTGCCGAGAACGCGGCTCTGTACATCAAGAGTAATAATACAAATGGTTGAATACTTAAAAAAATATTAATCGTTTATATTATGACACTTGGTGTATCGAACCGTATTCTCGACACTTATACGCATTGGACACATATTTTGCCCCTTAAATCTAGTAAATTTGTAATTACCTTTCTTGTAAAAGAATATATCTTAAAAAGGATTATGCCAACTGATAAGATTGAGACCTAAACCTGATTAATGCACTTAATCTTAGGTGTTAAGCATAATCCAATGACTCATTCTATTTCCTCAATTGCAATTTTCCAAAATCTGTGTCGGATTTTGTGCAAGATATAATAATTTCTCCACAAGTAAAGGTGTATTTTCTTGATCATGATTCACCTCCCTATTCCCTTACCAAACGAAGAAAGCAAGTTAAGCAACAAACACACTCAACCGAAAGATAAGACAATGTTGGTTGCTCTATCTAATTTTCTGTATAATACTTAACTTCAAGCACACCTTGTTATAATTTTCATCTTTTTCTTTTTAAAAAGAAATCAAGCAATAGTAATATTATTTAGTGGTTGTGGGCGAATTGCAACCGTGTAGTTCACATTCTGAGTTCGTTTGTTAGCGTTGACAAATCACACGATGGTGGTTACGGAGAAATTGAAATCTCTTTGTAAGTCTTCCCAACACCTAATGTAATTTTTTCTCCTATGGTTGCTAATAAATATGGAATAAGAATATTGTCGTTTTGCGTTATAATATTTAATTCAATTCTTAAAAAATAAGAAAATAGACTGACGTCCAAGGAAAAATTAAATTCATACTCATTCTTTACTCTTCTCATTTACGGGTAAAATGTTTGTGCTCAGGTTTATATACTGTTCCCAAAAACAATATCATTTTAATTTCATATTTCGAGTTTTATAATCATAGCCTTTTCCGTCATGCGTTTTCTTTTCATTTGGAATATGCGTAGTAGCCTTGAGAAATACTACACAGATGTTCCCAAAAACAAAAAAGATACTTTTAAAATAAGATTCTCTCTATAAATTCTTTGTTACTTCATAATTTCACATTAATTATCATGTCAATAATATAAAACTTCATGTCACAAACATAAAATAAAAAAAAATTTATAAATTATACTTTTAAAAGAATCTCTTTAACATTTCTTTCAACCTTTCCGTCGTGGTTTCAACAGTTTCATGAGTTTGTGGGCGCCGAACCCACTGACGTAGGTACGACGGTGGTACGTATGGACGACTGCATTTTGCTTCCAGATGTATCCCAACCCCTTAACCTTTGGATTGCGTGACGAGTAATCGACTGGAACTCGGACCACTCTGTCTGTTTGTCCCTCACGCGGTACGGTCTGGACTTCTGTTCCAAATATACCCCTAACCCGTCGGATACACAATGACGTGTAAAGCCTGTGTGATTTTTCAGCCGTTGATGCGTTGATGGGTTGATCATCTGCTCAATGAGTCAAATCGTGCGGCCGAGATTGTCCTGCAGACATAATTGTTGCGTGGGATTCCCGCTCAGTCCCACTTGTGTCAGGCACCGACATACATGTGTAGTGGTACTTACCTTCAAATTTAAGGACGACGTTTCCCCGAGCAAATGTTTGCTGCTTTTGGTCTTGTCGTTTTGGAGAATAAGATATGTGGTTCCCATAATACCCTTGTCAAGTTGTGCCATAGTTACCAACAAGACAAGAAACAAATGTTAAAACTATGCAATGTGCCTGCCCACATTAATTTTGTTTAGTTGTGCAAGGAGTGACGCTAATTACTTCCTTTTAGTGTCGGGTTTTTCTTCCTCTTGTACTCCCGGTTTTGTTTTTTGGTTGCTTGCCTCGTTGTGGGCTTTCGTTGTAATATTAGCTTTTTGGCCCTAGTTAATATATCCAGCTTTCCAAGAAAAAACAAAAACGAAAAACCATGCAATGTGCCTAACAATCCTACATTGAAGCAAAATTCATACTCTCAATGCATCGTTTAATATGTGGTATCGCTTGAGTTTAACATGTGACCAATAATGTAAATTTGAGGAGAAAATTTTGGATAGCTAGGCATAACCAGCTAAAGTTAAATAAGGCAGTTTGACTAGTCACACCACTTTCACACAAAAAAATGGCACTTGTATATATGAAGTTGTCTAATTCCATTGTGAAACTGGCCAACTATCCAATTAGTTCAAATGTCATACTAAGGTTTTTATCCTAATTAGATGTCATGTATTTCGTTTAAAACATTTAAACAAATTATTTAGAAGCAGTTGGATAATTATTTCGTTTTCAATGAAAACTCGTATTGTAATTACTAAACGAGAACATGAAACATAATGAGATATTATATTATTCTCTTTCTCAAAATCTTTTCAAATGCCACTACAATTTGAGGAAAATCTTATAAACTTCACAGAGCAAAAATCTTGAAAAATATCACTTTTCATTTTCCTGTAACAATTTCGGAATTGGAAGCAGCACAACTCTCCGGCTTCTGCGGTGAGTTTTCATCCACAGATTCCTCCATATCCTCCTCCGCTTCCACCTCCACTCCCTGATCAACAAAATAATCAAAATAAATTAAACAAAAAACACAATTAATTTCAAATCTGATGGAAGATTAAGGAAAATGGAGATTGCGATTCACCTGCCATGGCGATTCATCGGCCTTCTTTTCTTCCTCCTTCTCCCTGAGCGATCGAATCGGCGATACTCTCTGCTCCAAAACACTCAAAGCTAAATAAAAATTAAGGAACATAAAAGGGAATGGAAAAGCATTTGAAGTTAAATCGTAGCTTACAATTGATTGAACATGGAGTTGGTTCAATCGGTAAATCCGATCGAGCTCGGTCTCGAGCATCTTCTGAATCTGCCCTCTGTTTTCGAGCTCCTTCATCTGTATTTCCATCACCATATCCTTCTCCTTAAGCATCTTCTCCGTCTTCTCTCTGTCCGATTTCATCCTCTCCGTCTTCTTCCGGATCGCGCTCAGCTCCTCCGCCAGCGACACTTCCATCGCCTCAATCTTCACCGGAGTCGCATACATCGGAGGGTTCTCCTTATTTGAATCATCGACAACGCCAATCCATTGGTGAACCGGCTTGATTTTGAGATCGGAGTTCGTCGGAGTCACCGGAGTGTTCTTCGGCTGGAGCGGCGTCCGGCCACTTTTAGGCCGAACAATCTGGTTCCCGGCGATTCCGGCGACGGAAGATTGAAGCGTGTGCATTGCTTTGGTGGATGTGTGAAAGATGCTATGGCAGTTCAGGTTGTTATATTTGAGAGAGAGAAAAAAGGGAATTGTAGAGAGAGAGAGAGAGAGAGAGAGTTTGTTTGAATTTGAAAGTGGGGAGGCGTTAGGTGCTAACGGCTACATTTTTAATTTGCGTTCAGAAGGTTTATATATAAATAATTTATTATTTTATCAGGATATGATTGCGTGGCAATCAATTACGAAACACACGCTCATGGCGGGACCCGCACGCTCATTAGGTCCTACCACATAATGACGCGTAATTATATAGAAGGCGGTAAAATTAACTGTTTCAACAGTAATATGGATATGGCCCATACGGAGGGTAATTTTGTCATCAGAAGAAATAGAGGAGTTTGCAAAGTAATAATCACAGCCCTCATTAAGGATTTTCTCCATGTCACGGATTTCAAGAGTAATAATCACAGTTTGACTGGTCCGAGAAATTTTCGATGCAATAGAAAGTACACCACATGTCATTATGTAATTGGAGTGAAGTTTTTTTTGTTTTCAAGTGTCGTTTCAATTATATAATAACATGCAGTGTACTGCTTTATGTTCCGGACTCATTGAAAAATCTCTTTAATTGTTCAATCTGTAAATTGCTAAGGTTGAATATTTTAAATGATCAGTTTAACCACTTATTACTACAGTCTAGTGATATTCATCTT
Source organism: Pyrus communis (assembly GCF_963583255.1). Taxonomy (NCBI): domain Eukaryota; kingdom Viridiplantae; phylum Streptophyta; class Magnoliopsida; order Rosales; family Rosaceae; genus Pyrus; species Pyrus communis. Next base: position 4,458,860 of record NC_084811.1, on the reverse strand, counting down.
CCCTGGTAAATGATAAGTCTTAAGTTCGATTCTCACGCAAAGATGAATTTTAACCGTATTATTGTGAGGCTAAACACATTTCTTTAGATAATATCGATTGTTAAAAAAAATGATCAGTTTGAATTTCTACTAATCAGTTGATCACAAGGAAGATAAGTGGTTGGTTTTGTAGGGTCGTCCAATAACAAAGCGGTCGGGACTGTAGGACCGTTCAATAAGAAAGTTGTCACAAGTGGAGCTGAATTAACCAAAATACAGGGAGGTTATGTAAGAGAGAGGAGGGCCAAGGGAGGAAGCATGTCTCTCCGTTAAGTACGCTATTTCTACTTGTAGACAAATCATTGTTTGATATGCGTATGCTCCTTTTTTTATATTTCCAATAAGATGTGTATACGTGTTAGACTGTGATTTTCAGATAAATTGTGTTTGAATCGAAATATGAACATGTACAAAGCCTATGATGACTAAAACAGCATGATTCCAACATTTTATGTTGAAATCTACTCACAAGGTTCTTTAGGTTGATATCTACAAGAAGTCAACAAAACGCTATGAGGATCAGAAGTAATCCATTGGAAGGTCCCAATCATCATTGCCATCGGTCTTGCTTTTCCTGGAATTGAACTTCTGGTCACCAAAATTTCTTCTTCTTGTATACTTATCCGACCTTACGGGTCTTTCAATGTCGGAATATTCGTCGAGATCATCTACAGAGCTTGCAACATTTTGGCTGTCCAAGATACCCTGTTTTTTTACATATGGTCACATAAATCCCAACATCAGTTTCTGTTAATTTACATGCAAACAATCTCACTGGACTAGATCCGTTCATGATTTCCTCAGAAGCCTCAATTACTGACATAGGGCTGTCGAATGGGCCAAACGGCACAATTATAGAACAAAAGTAAATGGAAACCAGAGTGCAGTAAAAAATAAATTTCTATGGTTGAACATGTCTATGCCCAAGAAAATGAATTTAAACATCTAACATGAGTGAGTGATACTCAAAAGTTAGTCGCAAGTATATTATGGCGGTAAGTAAACTGTCATATGCAGGCATAAAACTTGGTAGCAAATAAAGCAAACTACAAATCAAGACTAGAGTTTTATTGTGCAGAAAAGAAGTACCTTGGTCAGCCTGTGTATGCGCGAAGCTGCAGCTTCATGCACAATGACGGCATCAGACACAACTTCCAGAACATCCTCAACAAACAGCGCATAGGTACTCACCTAAAATTAGCTGGAATTAAGCTTTGCAAGTAGAACAGTTCATAAAAAACCCCTAGACATGCAAGCCAATCTAGTTCAAATGGTAGGAACTTTTCAAATATTTAGCCTTTGTTTCATTAATCCATAAGATTTCATTTCACCTACCAAACTTGATGGAATATAGGAAATCCCAAATGAATCAAGTTCAAGGGATTCGACAGCCCCTGAATTGATGTTAAAACTGTATCCCCGCACCTAGAAATGCCGCATAAAACAAGTTACATGGTTAAGGAATCAGGAAATAAGTATGAAGACATTAGTGCAATATAGAGTACCACCTTTCCAATTGTTCGTCGACCTGGTGTTACAACTTGGTATCCTACCTAGCAAATCACAACTTAAGAACTCAAATTGTAAAACATTGATACTAAAAGATATTGAACAAGGTATATGATGCACCCAACACCTACATATAATGATCAAATTAGCATTTGATAAGATAAGTTATCACTGAACACATTTACTTGAGCTTTACTGATGCAGAAAACTAAACTAACCATGCAGAAAACAAACACAGAAATAAACTCCATTTGGAAAGAAAGGGACAAGAGTGGACGCTCTTATCAAGCATATACATATATGTCACGGGGAGACAGAACATACCAACGTTTCCAGTCCAACAATCTTAAATTCATCATCATCAATCACACTCTCGTCCTCGACAAGCACAACATCACCAACCTGCAAAGAACAATAAATTGAATACCTTTTCCATAAGAGAAGAATGTTCATAGAGTACAGGCATGAAATATATAGGTGCCCCAAGCAAAATGTACCTGGGTAATATCTTCGAGAAGAAAACGTTCAAACTCTCCCGAAAGCAAGTTTCGCCTCACTTCTACAAACTTTACCATCCACTGCGAAAAGAAGAAAATAGTTCTAAGTTCAACTGACAAACTGGAAACAAAATGATCAAAGGATAGGAACTTTTTATCATAGCATACGAAAATCGAAAGTTTGATAACTTACTGAATTGGTATTCACCCAAAGCTGAGAGACAAATCCCAAGCTGAGGGCACTTTGAATACTGATAACTTGCTTTGCAAGAATATTGGACCTCCTCATTACCTGCCTCCCTTTTCTTAGTTCAACTTTTTCATCAATGTGCTTCAAATTCTCCTCCTTCTCCAACCCATCACCGTCCGCACCCGCCATTCGGACCCGATTCTCCTCTTTTACGCTCCCATTACTCTTTCGATTTCGGTTCTCCTCCCCCGAACCGCCCTCCGATTCCAGAAAATTTTCTGAACCCAATGAAGCATTGGATTCCTCACTGGGATCAATCCCATGTCGCGTTACTGACTCAATTGCCTCACCTTCGAGGTTGAAGAGGTTCTCCCCTTTCTCCTTAAACCCTAAATCGGCCGGAATCCCGAAATCAGCTATCGGATTCTCGCTGGCCCTTCTGCTGAGGAACAAAGACCTCCCATTTCTGGAGTTTGCGAGTTCTGAATTCGTGAAATTGGATGGTTTCGAGCAATTTGGCGAGTAAAAGTAAGGATGCGGTTGGATACGGGAGCTCCAATTGGTTCTGGTAAACCCTAATTTTGGAGATTTTGTGAGAGGAAAAGATAGGGGGATGGAGGGAAGACGGTCGCACATGGTTAACTCAAAACACTCGACTGCAATGGAAGTAGTTGGTATTGAGGTGTGTGTGAGTGAATACGATGTCGCTTTGAAGGTGTAAGGAAACGCCAAGTCGTTTTTTGTGTTCTTCACTTCTTTTTCTTCACTTATTTATAGACTAAAACACTTTAATCCAACCACTACTAAGATCTAATATGATTACATCTAACTATAAAAATAAATAAAAAATCTAATCGTCCAAATTTAAATCCAAAGGATAAAATAATTAAAAATTTTCTTTTAGACGTTTCATATTCTTTCGTAGTGTTCCACGAGTTTCATGGTGTCAGTTTAACGATTTTTCAATATTTATCAAAATCTAAATATTTTTATGTTAGAATATTTCTAAAACTAAATTAGCCTACGTAATTCTTTTTCTATAAAGTTATTATAAGAAAAAATTATCTTAAATTCATTCCTTAACGATCCCAGGCTAAAAGTTTAATTCAAAAGGGTTGGAGTAGAAAAATTATTTTGGATTAAAACCGAAATTTTTTAGATAAAACAAAGAAAAAAAAATAGCAAAAACTTGTCTTTGTGAAATTATTTTAATGCTCATATTTTTTTTTTCTCTTTTCTAATACTCTCTCATTTATGCATAAAAGGATATAATAATACTTTCCTAATTTTTTTTTTCTGATAAAAAGGATTCTATTCTATTAATATGTCAACACAAATATAAAATAAAATCCCTATTTATTTCTCATTATTAACAAAATTATTTTTCCTTAATAACTAGCATTTACCTACACACTTTGTGTGTATGAACACATTTTTTTAGAAAATGAGAAGGAGAAAGAGAGGGAGAGAGAGAGAACGTGGGGGGAAGTAGGAGGTTTTTGTTTCTGGTTTTTTTTTTTTAAATATTAGAGGTATTTTAACATCACCTGTAGGTGAGGTTTCAATAAAAAATAGTAAAATTTGGATCTGTGAAATTACATTATTGTCCATCATTTTTTTTTTGTGTGATAGAAGACTAAGTAGTATTTTCATCATTTTTTAATTGATAAAGAAAATTTCATTAATTAGTAAAGATTATCTCAATTTTTCTTTGATCTTCTTTAATACATCGGACGATCAATCAAAAATTAATAAAATGTGTAATAAGTACAAAAGAGTCCGTGGATATCCGAAACAACCAAAACCAATCGTAGACGCATGGTCAAAGCACGCATCCGAACCCACCAACCAATTGGAGAAAAGCATATTCCCATCCAGTTCCAGCACACCTTTAAAAAAGCCGAATCGCTGCAACTTGGCAGCTCATCCGCCGACCAATCCCCACCCGCCACGTCTCCATCGTCCAAATTCGAAGAACCGAAAAAAATTGGAAGGCTGGAAAATATAAGCGGCAACGCGCCCCCTACGCTCCAGGATTCGTGAAATCAGACGTTTCCAAAAAACCTCCATTGTTTTTGTTCCCCTCTCTCTCTCGTGCTTCGTCTGCACCCTTCCCAAGGTAAGCAAATCCAAACCCTTTTGGGTTTTTCGTTGTGCTTGGATTTCCGTTTTCTGTTTGGTTTCCGAGAAACGGTAGGAAAGTAACAGAAAGTTTGAGTTTTTTAGCCTGAAACAACAACAACGTGTTTTTAGATCTAAAGTTTCGTTTTTTCGGATTTGTTTGTGTAATTGCGCTGAGCTGTTTTGAGATCTGGTAATTGTTGGGATTAATTGCTTTGCTTTTGTTCTTGCCATGGCGGATTACACAATCTTAGCTTGAAATCTGAAAACTTTTGGATTCCTTGATTCAATTTCGACTTCCCCAGTTTGGAATTTCTGCGATTTCGAATTCTGGGTTGTTTTTATTGTGATGCATTTTGCTTTATGCATTAATTTTTGGTTCGTATTGTGTAATTCTTATCATATTAATATTGGTTCTGATTGTGTGTTTGAATGCACCAAATTGTATATCGAATGATTCGAATTCTCCATGAACTTTTTGACAAATCAAGTAAAGTGTTTGGGATTCCTCGATATGTTTTTGAGTCGAAATTTGGGTTATTGAGGGAACTTAATTTTGGAGGGAACAAATAGTTAATGATGTTCTTGGGATAATATGGGAATTTTCAATGAGTTTTGGATTGAAATTAAACATCAACAATAAAGTGCCATTGACCAAACTTTTGATCTTGAAACTGGAACAAGAGCTTTGTTTGACCTGATTTATGTTATAAAGCAGGTCAAACTAAAGCCATATTTGACTTTTGGATTCTTGTATAAATTTTTCTATATAGTTTTGTTGTGAAGATTGTGCTATCATGCTAGAGACGCCTCTTTGTTTTCGAGCTGTTTTTGGTCATGCAGTACAAAGTTACTAACGAACTTTTTTCTTCCTTGTGTTTGGTGTTTGAACTCAAATTTGACAGCCTGATCTTCATGAATTCAAGAACTGCTGAAGCATCCGTGTTTTCCTGTAAATCGGGAAACAAGAATAACCTCTTCTTTGTCTGGATTTTGTTCTGTCTATTGCCAAAGTTCCTAGGAACCCCTTTTGCAATCGTGAACTTGGCAATTGACAGGATTCCATCTAGAGCACTGGCCGTTGAGACTTTTGGATAGGTAAAATCGATAGCAGGGATCAATTTAAGGGTGTCTCTCTGAAGTTAGCATCCCTGCTCTCTACTTGAAAACATGGTTTCCTCTCAGCTACCTGGTTTGACCAAGGCCCACATGTGCAAACCAATTCAGACCCAGTTGCTTTTCCCCTTGGAAACAGTGGATGGTGCGGTTTCAGATCACCTCGAGCTTGATTTTGATGATGTATTTGGCCCTCTACCAGTTCAGACCTCAGTAGAAGTGAATTTGGCTAATTCTGCCTCGACTGAAGATGCTACTGAGCTTATTTATGACGATCCAGTGGTTATTCACAACCGATCACATTCTTTGGTTGGTCCCTCATCCTTTGTAAACCAATCATTGAAGCTCAGCAAACTGACTATAAGTGACACAGAAGATTCAGTGGAACTGGTAGAATGTGTCAAGGGAAATACCTTCAAAGAATTTCAGGAACCTTTTATTGATGATGGTGTCAACGAAAAGCCTCTTGAAATTATTGACGAGAACCCCATGAAGATTGAGAGTGTAGGCATTGAAGATTTTGAGGTTTTGAAGGTTGTTGGGCAGGGTGCATTTGCAAAAGTATATCAGGTTAGGAAGAAGGGGACATCAGAAATATATGCAATGAAGGTCATGCGGAAGGACAAGATCATGGAGAAAAATCATGCCGAATACATGAAAGCTGAGAGGGATATTTTAACAAAAATCGATCATCCATTCATTATCCAACTTAGATACTCATTTCAGGTATTTCCTGCCCTGCTCTGGAAGTATTTGTTCGTATTTACCTTTTCTGTTCTGCCCTTCTATATCATGCTTAAGAGAATCCATGTTGGGAAAAACAGTCTTATGAACCATATCTTCAAAAGATACTGTCAATTGATATACTCAATGTGCTGATTTGGTGACTTTCTTGATGATGACTAGAGGACTAACCTAGTTTAATTTGCTATGCAGACCAAATATAGACTATATCTTGTGCTGGATTTCATTAATGGTGGTCACCTTTTCTTTCAGCTCTATCACCATGGCCTTTTTAGGTACCTTTGGTTTCAACATTCGATATTTTGTTTATTTATGAGCTCAAAGATGCAGACACTTAACTTTTCTCTTTTCTTTTTTCAGAGAGGAGTTGGGACGAATATATGCAGCTGAAATTGTTTCTGCGGTTGCTCACCTCCATGCAAATGGAATAATGCATAGGGATCTTAAACCTGAAAATATCCTATTGGACTCAGATGGCCATGTACATTCTCCCTCTCTGTTTACTGCTCTGATTAATTGCTGCCTATGAATTGTAACTGATTTCATGACCACTGGTTTATTTAACAGGCTATGTTGACTGATTTTGGTCTTGCGAAGCAACTTGAGGAGAATACAAGATCTAATTCCATGTGTGGAACTGTGGAATACATGCCACCTGAAATAGTTCTTGGAAAGGGCCACGATAAGGCTGCAGACTGGTGGAGTGTGGGAGTCCTATTGTTTGAGATGCTTACTGGAAAGGTTTGCTTTTTATTCATTTTCTTCTTGTATATCACGATGATATAGGAAAATTTTCTTGATAGTCAAGGTTATCCGGGTTTGTTTCTTATGCTACTGTAATATTGTCTGTATGTACTGTTTATGTTGGACATTTCATCCATGATGAATAAACTTCTTTTTCAAAACTGATGAAAAAATTATTTTGTTTCTCAATTAGGTAACCCAAGCACAGACGTGCACTTTAGGAATTGTGTCCATAGTTTTTTTGTCAATACAGATCTTATAAGTTGGAACATATATTCTACGGCTAATATCATCTAATATGAAATTAATTTTTCCCTGCTTTTGCTTCTGCAGCCTCCTTTCACTGGGAATAGGGAGAAAATTCAGCAGAAGATTGTTAAGGAAAAGATCAAGTTGCCATCCTTTTTGTCAAGTGAAGCACATTCTCTGTTGAAAGCGGTATATATTTATTTACTCCAATCAACCTTCTTCTCTTGGATAATTTCTGCTTTTGTACGACATTACTTACTGCTACTATATGATTGAGTTTCCTTTGTATGGGATTACATTCTGGAACTATATGACAAAGTGTTCTTTTATCTTAATCTATGAACTGAATCTAGAACATTGTCAAACCACTGCGCCATCACTTCAAGTAGTCCCCAATAGATATGAAAAGACCAGCGTCTTCTATTTTTCCTTAGTGGGTGGCTGGGAACGGCAATGCTGATCCCTGAGTTTTCTTTTGAGCCTTTCTAATCCATGACTGAGAGAACTGACTTTGCTGGTTATGTTTGCAGCTGCTACATAAGGATCCAAGCAAGCGCTTTGGTAGTGGACCTTTGGGGAGTGAGGACATCAAGCGCCACAAATGGTTCAAGCCAATAAATTGGAAAAAACTGGACGCTCGGCAAATCCAACCAAGCTTTCGTCCTGAAGTTGCTGGGAAGCATTGCATTGCCAATTTTGACAAGTGCTGGACTGACATGTCAGTTGTGGATTCCCCAGCCGCTAGCCCAAATGCTGCTGGAAACCCCTTCACGGGCTTCAGCTATGTTAGGCCGGCCTCCTCTTTTCTCCAGAAGTAGACCTCATTTGCTAGCATGTGTCATCCCAAGATGCAAGTTTTTCGACATTTCATATCCCTTCCCTCATAGGATCTTTTTAACTGTGAACTTATGTAAGTTGCTTGAAAGCAGTATCCAGGAGAGAGATTTCTCTTCAGCGGTCCTCTCTTGAGATTAGACCATATGAAATTTCTGCGGACACATTTGCGTCTGTAGAAGTCTGAATGTTGTATTTCCTTTTCAAAATTACTATAATTATATCCACTTTTTATTTAAATTCGTGACATATTAATGTTATGGTAATATCACGAGAATTCTTATAAGCTCTCCAAAATAATCATTTGCCACGTCTACCAATCGTCATCAAGAACCAATTTTCTTAAAAACAATGTTATTTTCTCATGTTTTCTCTTATTTTCCATATTTTTTGTGCATTTGGGGGAAGTAAATTTCACATGTGGATAAATAAGAGGACACGTGTCAAAGTGCCAGCCTTTGCTAACACTTCTAGTAGTTCTCCCACAGAACAAAAGGTTCACACTTCACAACATAACCTCCATACAAGCATGGCCTATCTGCACTCTCCAAGTCTAACCACACTTAAACACAACCCTAAACCTGCATGCTTCCCTCCTTCAAAACCCTCTCCACTTCACAATCTCTGCTTCTTCACAACCCAACTCAAAATCCAGCCTCAGAGATGCAATGCATTCTTCGGCGAAATCTCCGATAGTATATTGGAAACCGCCCTCCATTTGGACCAATTTCCTCCTCTGCAATATGGTTTCATGCAGTTTGAGAGGATCACAGAGGAGCTATCAGAAACACAGAAGTGGGGGTTCCTTGTTTTTGCTGGCGTTACTTGGATATACTTAACCGCGAGGCCGGGGATTCTCATTGGCGCCATTGATGCGTACCTTCTTGCTCCTCTGCAGTTGGTGTTGGACAGCTTGATTGGGAGGAGGAGGTTGAAGAGGACGGACTTTGTGATCGGGGAAAAATTGGGAGAGGGGTCTTTTGGTCTGGTATATTCCGGGGCAGTTGTTCCGAAGAATGTGAATATGGAGGAGATGGTGCAGAGGAGAGGAAGGGGAAGGGCACCACAATTGGATGAGAGGTTTAAGGAGAAGGTCATCCTCAAGAAGGTAAGTAGGTAACTCTGTGATTTATCATGGTAATGATATAAGTATTTACGGTTTTGGGAAACTATGCACAAATAGAACCCCTTACAAACTTTTTTGTGTGTGCATAGTTTCTAAGGTATTACAAGATTGGCTTTGTAGATTTGATCATTTACTTTATTTATCAGTGTTTTCTGTGATGTGTAAAAAGATTCATCTGATTTTTTTTTGGAATGGAAAATGCAGGTGAAGATTGGGGTTCAAGGGGCTGAAGAATTTGGCGAATTCGAGGAGTGGTTTAATTACAGGTTGTCTAGAGCAGCACCTGAAACATGTGCTGCGTTCCTGGGAAGTTTTGTTGCTGATAAAACAACATCACAGTTTACGAAGGGTGGAAAGTGGCTCGTCTGGAAATTCGAGGTACCTACGCCATTCGTGGATCACTTGTTCGAAAATCTAAAGCATTTTGCTCTAGATTCAGATTATTTAGATCAATCCATGACAGACTGCTTTATATGATGATTACGAACTCAGTGCTATTTTACATGTGATTTTAAATCCATGACAGGGAAACCAAAACCTTGATGATTACATGAAAGATCGGAAATTCCCTTTTAACTTGGAGTCTGTCATGTTTGGACGTGTCCTGCAAGATGTAGACTCCGTCAAACGCAGTGCATTGATCATCAAGCAAATAATGCGTCAAATTATTACTTCGCTCAAGAAAATCCATGACACGGGCATTGTCCATCGGGATGTAAAGCCAGCGAACTTAGTAGTAACAAAAAAGGGACAGATCAAGCTCATAGATTTCGGGGCAGCCACTGACCTCCGGATTGGAAAGAATTATATACCAGACCGTGCCCTTCTTGACCCTAACTTTTGTCCTCCTGAACTATATGTGCTCCCAGAGGAAACACCGAATCCTCCTCCTGAGCCTATTGCGGCCTTACTTTCTCCGATTCTTTGGCAGGTACTACACTTTCAACCCTTTATTTGCGATGCCAAATATATAAAAGCTATGTTGCTTTGCAGGAGGTATTTGGATCAGAAAAAAGCACGAATTCTTGTTTTAAAGCATAGAAAATCTGTTTACGAGATGAATCAGACGTTGTGATTATTGTTGCAGCTGAACAGTCCTGATCTGTTTGATATGTATTCTGCGGGAATTATACTACTGCAAATGGCAATACCATCCTTAAGGTCTTCAGCAGGCTTAAAGAATTTCAATTCAGAGATAAAAATGGTTAAATATGATTTGAATAAATGGAGGGACTACACTCGGTTGAGGCCTGACTTGTCACTTCTTGATCTTGATTCGGGTAGAGGGTGGGATCTGGCCACAAAGCTTGTTTCCGAGAGAGGTTCCCTTAGAAGAGGGCGCTTATCTGCCGCTGCTGCTCTAAGGCATCCTTATTTCTTGCTAGCTGGTGACCAGGCAGCTGCAGTTCTCTCAAAATTAAGTTTTACCAAATAGTGAGCTGCTTATGATGTGAGTTTGCCCAAGTAAATTTTCTGTGGTTTGTTTTCTTTATTTCTTTGGAAATACAAGTCAAAATCTGATTCGTCGTGCATAATAAAAGGCAACCTTTCCTTTTGTCACAGAAACTGAAGAATGGAGAGGCTCACAGACACAAGGCGTTGCCCACTTAGGTTGTGATGGTTGCCATTTTGCATCCGATGAGACCTAAGGTTCTCGCTTCCAATTTGCCACTCCATCGGATGCAATTACAAGAGTTACAGGTCTTCAATTGTTTTTCTTTACTGGTAATATTATAGCAGAGGAGGTATACACATATACTCCCCCAACCCCACTTTGTAATTCATTCTACATTTACCAGTACTCTCTGTATCGGAAAGCTCATTTATGTCATGAGAAAGTAACGAAATCAATCGGTTCATGATCAACCTAGTAATATAGTTTTTGACAATGTTTCTTTTAGTTTATCACGCAAAAATTACAGCTCGCAAGTCCATATTTGCAGACTATTGGAATCGACAAGAATTGCAGTTTGTAAGTCGATATGCATGACTTTCATGTGATCGGGGAAGAGTTCAAAACATGTTATACTACCTTCTTGGCAAAACGAACTCCCCTTATTTTTTCTATGAAGAGTAAGATCACAGAATACATATAATACATATCAATGAAGAAATGACGATTCAAAGCATACAGCGTTTACAGATCATCGTGATGTAACAAGAATGCATCTAGTGGATTCTTCTTCTTACAACCCCACCGGCATTTCCAAGAACATTGAGAGTTGAATAGGCCAAGTCTTGTGGAGTGAAGGGCTATGATGCTTGATGTTGAAGGAGATTTTGAGAGAACAACTGCATACCCATCGTCCATGTAGTCCGTTCCTTCTGGGAAGAGCTGCCACAAAAGACTCCCACCTCCACTCCCTCCTTTCTTCATAGAATTGAATATGGTCTTGTACACTGTGCTGAGAAGGGTGTCTCTAAATGATGAATTGTAGCTGGGGTCTTTCGAAGATACGCCAAACTCGGAAAACATGACCGGCATTCCAAGATACTTTTCTGCATCCTCAATGTGGGCTTCCATCCATGACTTGGTAAATTGGAGATGCACATCAGAGATTGATGATGATATCCTTCGTCAACGAATTTATAAAACTTCAATCAGAAATTGTATACTCAAATACATTGTTAGGAACTAAGACAATTTATTTTCAAAAGTTACCAAGAGTCTGCATAAATGTGAACAGAAGCAAAATCGACACCGAAAACCTGGTGGTTCCTTATGAAATCAGTTCCAACTTCTTGAGCATATGGATTTGGATTGAATTGAACTCGGTCAGGTGCTGAGGGACCATAAAATCCTTCCAATCCAATCTCTACCAAGTGTTTCGGATCAATGCTCTTAACATAAACTGCCATTTCTTGTATCCAATCCTAGAAGACAGAACATTACAAAAAAAAAAAAAAAATGATAAATTCCAATAAAACACAGACACAGACAGTCATATCTGTTGAAGAGTATAAACCTGCAGTTTATCGCCCGAAGGATCTGAGGTGCATTGAGGCTCGTTCATCAGTTCCCAAGCGAAAATTGTGGGATCGTCCTTGTAAGTTATGTTTGTGAGTGTATTAACTCTATTAAGCACCGTCTACAACAACGAATATGCATGAAGAAAATCACTACAAACTTAATTAACAGGTAAATTAAGCACAAAACAGACGAGCGTAAGATAATCAAGGCTTGTAAATAATGGTTTTTGACTTGCCTTAACGTGGGCCTTGTAGTAGCTTTTGAGTGTTGGATGAGAGAAGAAGTCGTCGTCAGAAGTCAAATTCACACCAGCTGCTTTTCCCCATTTAACATATTGTGATTTTCCACCATATGCATCCCAGTTGTTGGTTAAAGATAATATGAGTCTGATCTTGTATTTCCTTGCTTCACTTATCACAAAATCCAATGCCTGCAACTCATCGTACGAAATTCACTTAGAATTCAGAGAGTAGTTCGAAAGCATTGAACAAACAAGTGGTTAGGGATTTTGCCTTGAAAACTTCTTCGTCATAAACTGATGGGGATTTCTGAAGAGCTCGCCACTGGCCGTCGTTGAAAGCCCAAGTCCTGCAAACAGTTAGTCCGACCGAAGATGCCTGTTTAAACACATCAGTGACTTTTCCTTTTGTGGATTGATCAGCAGCAAATACCATCAGCCAGTAAGTGTTGAATCCATTCACATAGAAAGGTTGATTATTCACCACAAATTGGTTCCCTTTCTTCTGCACTAAGTGCCACTCATCGTCTTCCATTCCGCCATTCACCTCTTCAACCCTACACATATAGGAACATATACATTACGCACATAAAATAAAACTTGACATAGAAAAACAAAAGAAATACACTCTTATGGGTACCAATCATTTGGGCTCGGATACGTTAAATGATCTTCGGCTTCCTCCGCCACAGTTTCCATTTGCTCAACTCTACTGGCATCAAAGAAAGTAGAACTACAATGGTCGATGAAAATCATAAAAATGGTCACCAAAATAATGTTCTGTGGCACCATTTTTCTTTTGTGGGCATCCAGGACATGGATTTGGACTTGAGAGAATGCATTTTCTTTGGGATACGTATTTATACGTATGGATCAGATGATGTCTACACAAGAAAAAGTGTTGGAATTGAAGAGATGATCACATTTCAAACTTTGAAGGGAAGGCAAAACAAATTGCTTCTTGGCTCCACAATGTGTACTGTTTCAAGGGTAGGAGTAAAGTTGCAGCTAGTATCAATCCCTAATGCACTTTCAGTTAGGTCCTACAACAAGGTGGGTTGAGCAGTAGCAAACTAACATAGTTATAAAAACTGAAAAAATTGAGACGAGAAGATTAATGTGTCCGAAGAGCGAAAAACCGAAAACATTTTAGAATAATGTAAAACCGATAATCCGATGTTTATTTGTGATTATGGTTAGATAGTGTGTTGCTTTCAGTTTCAGCTCAGATGTCATGATCATCATTTACATATGATGGAGTAGAGTGCATTTGATCATCTAGAGAACTCCTAGAAAACAAGAACTAGGCTGGTTCTATATATGCATAAAAAAACAAAGTTCAGAGAGAAAGCAAGAAAGATGGATTATTTACCTTTTTTCTGCAAAAACTTGGTTACTTTGTCAACAGCTCATGAAGAACAAGAAGAAAAGGAGGAGAGGGAAAGCTGAAAAAAGGAATGCATGTCTTTGTGTCGGTTGCACTGCATTGCGAAGGTAGGTAGCTTTTCGTTTTCCTTTTCTTTTTGCCTTTAAGGTCTTTGTGACTACACGTATCAATATTCAGTACCACAAGGATTGTCGAGTGCTGTGTTGTCTTGGCCAAAGCTGTTTGTTCTAGCTAAAGGGGTTAAGTTTTTCCTTTTGTGTTGCGGTTGCTTGGGTTTTGTCCCCCACTTTTTTCAACCAAAAAAATGCCGAGTGTTGCCGAGTCTTACTCAAACAACCAAAGAGTCATCGGAGACACTATCAGCAACTTTCCCGGCCGCCATGGAATCAACTGACCACGTTAACCCATGGTAGATCCGCCATTCCCGACCACAGGCTTAACCCACGTGAATGTTGTGAACTATACACAAATTGGTATGGTTTTCATATGCAAAGCTAGTGTTTGATTTACTTGTTCACAACTGAGGATGATGAGAGGATTCTAAATTTGTAAGAATTGTGTTAGGAGGACTTTTGCAGCCATTGCTTGTGAGACATCCATCAGCTACCAAAATGCATCAGGGCATGATAGTAAATTACATAAGTTTGAAAACTATCGAAAAACTTTAGAAAGCTCTTATGTAACAGATCATCAGTGAGCTTCTTCTCTCAAAAAGACGTGAAGTGAGCTCAAAACATACGTCAGAGCACACTACTCTAGAAAACTTGTCTCTTAGTTCTTAGGTAATAAGTTAACTTATATCTCACCATGTGTATCGTATGCATTATTCTCCTAGAGTTTATTATAAATGTTTAAATCTATGCACCTGCTTGGTAACCATTTCTAGTTTCAGCTCTTATCTTTTTGTGCTATAGATAAATAAAAAATATGCAGAAGAAAATATGAATGAAGAATGTGAAGGAGGATGGTGGAAAAAAATGTGAAAAAAATGGCATAAAAAGTAAAGACTAAAAATCAAAAATTGAAAACAAATTTATGTTTTGTTTGATCTTTATTAATTAATGAAACATTCTTTGTCAACCAAAAGAAGGTGAAAAGACTACTTAGTCTTCTATCACACAAAACAAATGATGGGTAATAATGTAATTTCACAGGTCCAAATTTTACTATTTTTTATTGAAGCATCACCTATAGATGATGTCAAAATACCTCCAATATATATATATATATATATATATATATATATATATATATATATATATATATATATAGTTAAAAAAACAAAAACCTCCCACTCCCCCCCCCCCAAGTTCTCTCTCTCTCCCTCCTTCCCTCTCCCCTTCTCATTTTCTAAAAAAATGTGTTCATACATACAAAGTGTGTAGGGTAAATGCTAGTATAAATTATAATATCATTGATTTCTCCCTAGTCACTCCACCCTTCCACCACCTCCCTTATCATTCTCCATCCCTCATGCATGTACGTTAATCTTTTCAAATGATAGAGAGAGGGAATAGGGTTTCTCCACTCTATTCTCTCTCATTCTCTTTTCTCCTATTGGAATGGTTACGACTAATCTACATTAACATTTAGAGTTAACTTTTATATAAAGAAAGATAGACAAAGAAGAAAGTGTGAAAGGAGAAGAGAAAATGAGATGAAATTTGGAGAGGAGACAATCCTACTCCTTCAGAGAGGGAAACGGAGTTTTTTTTTTTTTTCCAATGCTCAAGCATTAAAAAACAAGCGAAATAATCACCAGGCAAAGGTTCTCTTTGAGTTTCCTCTCGCGTTGTCGATCGAGATGAAACAGGAGATGAACCAGTTGTGGTTGGGACATATAATGATATCATTTGTTGCTACGCAGCTCGGATCTATCAACGTGAGCACTACATCTGTAATCCGTACACCAAGCAATATTGGATTGCTCTTCCTATTCCTTCTGGATTTTACGTGAGTGTACGAGCAGAGTTAATATGCAGTCTATATGACGCCAGTGTTGCTCGCAATGAGATGTTGTATTGGTGGGGGCAAAGATTTTATCCATACTCCAACAATAATGCTAGTACTTCCTCTACTACTACCATGAACAGAGCTATGAAGGGATCAAAATGGTCCCAGGCCTACCTAATAGTTTTTCACACAGAAAAACTAGAGTTATCATTATGATTTCGAAATATTTTTGAGGGTATTAGAGCTCAACCAGAATCTTTTCCTTGTTTTTTTCACTGGGTTTGATTTAAGACTGGTGGTTCTTATGCAATTAACCGACGTCACTGTGAGTTTTAAGGGACTTAGGTGATCAGAAGAGGAGAGAGACGAAGTAAGCAAGTAAACTGATTTTTATTTTTATTTTTTAATACATTACTTGAAGTTTTTTAATACTATTAGTTCTGCGTTTTATCTTTTTTCTTATTTTTTTTCTATTTCTCTCCTCTTTCCTTCCTCCCCTCACTTAAAGGGACTTTTATTTTGAATCTGAGTCATAATGCTAGACATGGGAGTTGAGTTGAGAAAGATGATGACAACAAGCACATCATACTAAACACAAATGATGGTGGTTTGTAGTTAGGACATGTCAATTCCATATTTTTCTGAAATCAAAAGAGCATTTTAAGGTAAAACTTTTGACCCATTCGGAGCCAAAATTCAGGCTCTGCCAACTACTACTAATATATTGGTGTTAGTATTGGGAATTGAAAGATGAACACGCGACAACAAATGGCATTCGGTGGATAAAGTTCTCCTCGACCAAAATGGTTACGAAAAAAAAGTCTCGATCCTCGTTGGATTTTCTTTATGAGAATCTTGAGAATCCATGAATTGTGTCTATTTATCGTACATCGTACGGTTATAAATCATTTTAAATATTTTTATTTAAAAATAAATATAAACAGTACTTGACAAAAGATGATTGCACAATATACAATAAACAAACACGATTTACGAATCTCCATGATCTTCACCAAAAGAATATGGAGAGATTCCTACGGGACGAAAAAAATAAAGTCTTGGCCCTCTGGGAGCATGGGGAACAGCTATGTCTGGGAAAACGCGGTCACAGTGCAAGATTTCCAACCAAAGTAATTTGGACATAAAGCTGTTTGAACACTTGTACATTTACAACGTTCGATTGAAAAGCTTAAATCCATCGTTCTCAATTCTGCCATTTAAAGGTAGTGTTATTATTATTATTATTTTTCCAAAGAAAAGGGAATCGTTGGTGGCGAAATCGCGACAGTGTATCATTTCGAAGGTTGAAAAAATTCACAAAAGTATTTCAACTTCTTTCTGATCATATTGTATGATTTACTAGCACCAAGAAGTTATAACAATCTGTAATTTAAAGTAATGTTTGCAACGCGGAAAACGTGCTTTCCCATTGTTGATCCCTTCCTGGCCAACCCTTTTTCGGTCAAGAATCAAGATTAGTTTTTTATCTTTTCTACACAGTTTCGTTAAATTGTTCATTGAAGTATCAATGAGTGGGATCTTTAGCATTTGAGGTGTTTGCTACTGCACAGAGCATCGTCATCCAAAATTTTAGGGAGATAAGCTTTAGTACAACACATGAGGCGAGAGATCATCGCAAGAAGTATATATTCATTGCAATGTAGATATTATTGTCACCATATCGCAAATTAAATCTATGTAGTCGTGTAAAAAAGTTAAAATGCATGTTATTGCATCATTGACTAAGAATATCACCATAATGTCAAATGTAAGTGTTGTTTTCTGCATTGGGCAACCTTATAGGAGGCATGAGCGAAAGAAAAACTTGAATGTAACACACGAATCTATGTGAGTGTGTTACATAGATTCGTGTGTAACACACTTGAGTGATTCGTTACATTTAGATCACAACCTATGTGAGTGTGTTCTCGAATAAGTAGTCTCATTCAAGACGTAGCCAATAGAGACTTAAGTGCAACGACACAATGAGAAAGGCACAAGTGTATCCCAATTACGAAAAAAATTTATGTGTGCTCGAAACAGGACCGGTTCACCAAATGTTTTATTACAAGTGATTGAAATTTTTTTTTCAAATATTCAATTACTTATATTATGATATATTACATACCATATCATGTTCTCGACAAACTAAAGAGAAAAAAAAAAAAAAAAAAAAAAAACTCTCTCATTTGGCCTAAATTTTAGCCATTGTCATTACAAGTTTACAACGAGTTTCGAATCGTTACATGCCACCTACTAAGGTATAACCCTATGGGCCCCACTTTAAACGCGTGTCCCTCCTGTCATCATCACTCAATCACTGATCTGTCATCCAGTACTCAATGAGAAGCACTTTCCAGTTTGACAAGCGGCACCTCCCAAATTCCGACCCCACACGGAAGGTCAAACCCGCCCTTTCCCAGTTCAACCCCCACTAAATCTGAGCTGGCGATGGCATCCGCCGAGAATACTCACACAACCAATGGCAATTTCCCAGAAACTCTCAGCACCACCAAGTTAAACAGCTAAGTAAACAGCAAGTTTGCCATTAAAACCAGCTTCCCTGATTTCTGTTTCTGCTATTTTCCCAACTTGCCGATTCCACAGAGCTCTCCCGAAACCCGATACTTTCTCCGGCGGTTTCTCTCCGATAAGGTATACCAAAACTCTCACCTTCTTCTTGAAAAAGCTTAAGATGTTCTGTTCTAGTCAAATTCCTTCAGTTTGATTAATTCAGCTTGATTTCTGAATTTTTTAGTCGATTTTCCGATCTGGGTTATCGAAAAAGTATAGATCTTGATCTTTTCTGGTAGTTTTCTTCTGCTGGGTTTACTTTTTCTTTCTGCTGGGTATACTCAAATCCAAAGTGGGTATGATTATGAACACTGCTGGGTTTGTAGCTGTGTTCGTCTTTGTATTTCTTTCAATCCATGTTGTTTTGTCTGCTAATTATGTCCCATCTGATAAAATCTTCCTAAACTGCGGCGGTCCTCCCGAAACCACCGATTCCGATGGCCTGAAATGGACATCGGATGTGGGCTCTAAGTTTGCATCCGGTGGAAATTCCTCCACCACTTCCGCCGCCGCCACTCAGGACCCTGCAGTCCCTGACGTTCCCTTCATGACTGCGAGGGTCTTCCGCTCCAAATTCACCTACAAATTCCCGGTTGCATCCGGTCGAAAGTTCATCCGCCTATACTTTTACCCTGCATCCTATTCCGGCCTCAATGCCTCCAATGCTGTTTTTACTGTCACTGCTCAGTCCTATACTATTCTCAAGAACTTCAGTGTTGCTCAGACAACTGAGGCTCTGGATTATGTTTATATTACCAAGGAGTTTTCTGTCAATGTCGATGGCGAGACGTTGGATGTTTCGTTTGCACCCTCTGCCGGGGTTGCGAATGCGTTTGCATTTGTGAATGGGATTGAGATTGTGTCAATGCCTGATATTTACAGTGCCACTGATGGTACTACCATGATTGTGGGTCAATCGGCTCCCTTCTACATTGATAATACTACTGCACTTGAGAATGTTTATCGGTTAAATGTGGGTGGGAATGATATCTCGCCGCCAGATGATACGGGTCTGTTCAGGTCCTGGTATGATGACACCCAGTACCTCTTAGGGGCAGCATTTGGGGTTACCGAAACTGCTGATCCAAACATGACGATTAGTTACCCTACGAGCATGCCTACATATGTTGCACCACAAGATGTCTATTCCACTGCCAGATCAATGGGGCCAAATGCACGAATCAACCTCAATTACAACTTGACTTGGATTTTCTCAATCGACTCTGGATTCTCGTACCTGGTTAGGCTACATTTCTGTGAGGTTGCCCAAAATATAACCAAGGTTAATCAACGAGTATTCGATATCTTTCTCAACAATCAAACTGCTCAGTCTGGAGCTGATGTTGTTGCCTGGGCCGGAGGCAATGGAATTCCGGTGTACAAGGATTACGTGGTGTTTGTTCCAAATGGGAGTCCACAGGTGGATCTATGGCTTGAACTGCATCCAGACACTAGTAATAAGCCAAATTACTATAATTCGATCCTAAACGGAGTTGAGATATTCAAGATTAATGATACAACCGGTAACCTTGGAGGGCTTAATCCTGTTCCTCTTCCCAAGCAGGATAACATTGATCCAGCCAAGGCTAGACTATCAGCAGGTCATGGCAAGCCGAAGAGTGGTCAAAGAGCAATTATCTCTGGAGGAGTTAGTGGTGGAATTGCCGTAGCCCTCGTCCTTGGTTTCTTGGCTGTTTGTGTGTCACGCCGCCGTAGACAAGGGAAGGACGCAAGTTCAAATGATGGGCCATCTGGCTGGCTCCCTCTTTCTTTATATGGAAACTCACACTCTGCAGGTTCTGCAAAGACAAACACAACAGGAAGTTATGCTTCCTCCCTTCCTTCAAATCTTTGTCGACACTTCTCGTTTGCTGAGATCAAATCTGCCACCAACAACTTTGATGAGGCTCTAATCCTCGGGGTGGGAGGCTTTGGAAAGGTTTACAAGGGTGAAGTTGATGGTGGAACAACCAAAGTAGCAATCAAGCGTGGAAGTGCACTGTCTGACCAGGGTGTGCATGAATTCCAAACTGAGATTGAAATGCTCTCAAAGCTTCGCCATCGTCATCTCGTTTCTCTGATTGGCTATTGTGAAGAAAACTGTGAAATGATCCTTGTTTATGATTACATGGCTTACGGAACCCTGCGTGAGCATCTGTACAAAACTCAAAAGCCCCCTCTATCCTGGAAGCAAAGGCTTGAGATTTGTATTGGGGCTGCTCGCGGTTTGCATTATCTTCACACTGGTGCCAAGCACACAATCATCCACCGAGATGTGAAGACAACTAATATTCTCTTAGACGAGAAGTGGGTCGCAAAGGTTTCGGATTTTGGACTGTCAAAAACAGGTCCTACATTGGACAACACGCACGTCAGCACTGTCGTGAAAGGTAGCTTTGGGTATTTGGATCCAGAGTACTTCAGGCGGCAACAACTGACGGAAAAATCTGATGTCTACTCATTTGGGGTTGTCCTTTTCGAGATCTTATGTGCTCGCCCGGCCTTGAACCCAACGCTTCCAAAGGAGCAAGTGAGCTTAGCAGAGTGGGCTGCCCATTGCCACAAGAAAGGCATTCTGGAGCACATCCTCGACCCTCATCTCAAGGGGAAGATAACGCCAGAGTGCTTCAAGAAGTTCGCTGAGACAGCAATGAAATGCGTTTCAGACCAAAGCATCGACAGGCCATCAATGGGAGATGTTCTTTGGAACCTTGAGTTCGCTTTGCAGCTACAGCAGAGTGCAGAAGAGAGCGGCAAGGGTATCGGTGGACGAATGGACATCGAGGAAGAGGAGCCCCTCGTGGACTATAAAGGGAAGAAGGACCCCGACGCAATGCCCGGCTATGATGGTAATGTAACAGACTCAAGGAGCACCGGAATGAGCATGAGCATAGGCGGCCGGAGCCTAGCTAGCGTCGACTCTGATGGTTTGACACCAAGTGCCGTGTTCTCGCAAATCATGCAGCCTAAAGGACGTTAGGATCGAAGGCACAGTTCATCCCTCGAATCAATTCAGGCAATGAAGTTTGCTGTTTGTTTGTTTTTTTTTTTTTTTTTTTTTTTTTTCTTCCACTTTTCATTCGTTTAAGTTACCGTTATTCTCCAAATATTATTTGAACCTTCTTATGATTTGATCACGTTTAATTGTAATTTTGTATCTATAATATTACACCAAGAGCTTGAGAATATGTTTTATTACTCCACTATACTTGCTATAGCATTACCGATTTCGCTTTCACATTTCTTTTGTCCGTCTCAACCAACTGGTCTAACCTAATTTTTCGTTTTTATAGTATAAACTGGTCTAACTCAATTTTTTTTCAGTGTACGAGTAAACCAGTTTGTTATATCAAGTGTCATAATACAAGTGATTGAATTTTTTTTTCCAAATATCAAATCACTTATGTTATGAAATTTAATGTACCGAACCGTGTTCTTGACACGTTGAAAAATTTCTTGTTGTTGGGACCATATCATGTGAGTTGGGACCATGTTTAAATGCCGCGTATTACTGTCAGTAATGCAAGACAAATGACATTTAATTTTGTTTATGATCCTTGTCCATTTAGATTCATGAAAGGGACAGAACCACAGCAGAAGAATATTTTGGCTGTCACCGCCTCACAGCAACGCTGAGCAGGCAACGTGCCTGCCTGTCTTAGTGGGATTGTGACTTTTTTGTCACACGTCCTTTATGGTTTGTGAAATGTTGACCCTTGTGACCCTAGTCAATCTTGGCTTAATTTACCGTTAGATTGTTTGATCTTTACATCTCGAGAAATTTTTTGGTATGATCTTGACATTGTCATGTGGTTATACCGTAAAATTAATTTGTCTTATTTTATAGCACATGAATCTAGTTTTCACCTAAGTCCAAGTTTTTATCAGTATATTAAGAGAAACTGTTTGAGGTACTAAAGAATTTGTGAGAGAACGTAAGGTGTAGGTAAACGAATTGGTTGACGGTATATGCTAGTGTTTGATGTTCTGCGTCGAGAAGTTATTCGATGTGATTGTAAGATACGTGTTCCATTCATTATTATTAATTTCGTCTCTAATTATATTATGACACATAAATTAGTAACATGTGACTATAATTTCATTTAAGTTTTTAACCTCGACGAGTTGTCGGGAATGGTGTAAGGAGGGTCCGCACGAGTTTGTGAGAGGAGGTTATACAACCTGGACCTACCTTGAGGAAAAAGACGATTTAAGACAGAAACGATAACATGGTTTCCAACTGCTTTGCAGCTTCATTGGTGTTGCATAGCAGAAACATGAAAATTTGGCTAAAAAAAATGAAACATAGGAAGTTTGAAATTGCTTTCTGAAGTAAAAAAAATCTTAGATTTTTAATCTTGAAAGATGTTCAGACGATTGGTCGTATTTACAATCCAAAAAAAAATTACAAAAAAAAATAAAAAAAAAAAAAAAAAAAATCACGCCAAGCATATCCAGCAACCCACGACATGTAAAGGGAGGTAGTGAACAATCTTGCAAAATACATAGAAACCACTATTTTTCACACGTTTCAATCGACTCTACAACGGAAACTATCTTCTTCTGCAACTCTGGCTTGTTGGCACCCACCAGCTTGTCGATTTGCTGCCCATCCCGAAGGAAGAAGAAAGTAGGAGTGGCTTTGATGTCCCATGAAGTGCTGAAGTCCTGCACCATACAAAACCAAAGCATCAATCGACTGGAAACCTCACAAATTGTTTCGCGTGATTATAATTTTATGGCGGAATCCCGGGTACATTCATGAGTAATTTGATTACCAGGCCAGAGTTGCAGAAGCAAGGTAAAAGTTCCTGTCCTCTAACTTGCATGCAATAGCACTAATACAATTACTGATTACATTAACCATTACTCATTGCCCATTACGACTTACAGTCAATTCATCAACATCGACCACAAGGAACATTAGAGAAGTGTATTGCTCGGATAACTCGCGGTATAGTGGTGCAATTATTTTGCAAGGGCCACACCATGTTGCGCTGAAGTTTGCAATCACCTGTTGGACATAACAATTTCAATTAGATAAAGAGCTAGAAAGAAAGCTAAAACAATCATTGAAACTAAACTTGCCTACTGCATATAAACTAATATGGATGCAAACCAGATTCAAAAGACGATGAACGTGAAGACAACATCCAACGTAACCTGAATTCCGAGCAATATGTAACCATATAATGCATAACAATGGGCTCGTTTGGAAATGCATTTTTAATGACTAAAAGCGCTTTTGGGAAAAATGTTTTTGGGTTCGAAAAGCACTTGCAGTTTTCCAGGATTCACTTGGATTTTTACTAAGGATTGGTCCCAAAAACATTTTCAACAAAAGTGCTTTCAGCTATTTTAAAAGCACATCCAAATGAGCTCAATATCATTGACCTACGATGAATGTCTACTTGGAGACAAGCTGTGGAGAGAACTTGTCCACTGACGCATTTATATCGACACTCTTAATAAATGATCAACTACTACTAGAGACAAGACTACAGCACTATTTTAGAAGTAAATCAACCAAATTTTTTAAATACAATGTTAAATGGAATCAGATACCTCACAAACTAGGAGTACATAGTCTCGTACACAAAGCAATCTTCTAAAGTTTTTTAGAGGCTGCTATAGAGGAACTGGGATTCCAGCACCCCTGATTGTACTCCCCCGGTCAAATTAAGATGAAACAAGTTCTTGTATACTGGCATCTTTTCATCAGAGAATGACGCCAATAGTTGAGATGGTTTTCTAAATAAAACTTTAAAGTAAATGGTTTCTTATTATAAATTGGAAGGCTGGAACTAGTCTTTTGCTCTTTCACTCGTGGTGTCATTTAAATTCTTTGCTATCTTTTCTTGGTCGACAAAGTTTAAATTTGACAGTAGATTAAAGAATCTATAGAGATTTGATAAGAATACTGCTCTTCCCTATTTTATTTCTTTGACACGTGCAACTTTGTGTAGGATCCCACCCAAGATCATGGGATTTGTATCTTGTTTCGTCACTAAGCCCAAAAGTCTTAACGATTACCAGATTTTAAATGTTACTTGTTACCAATAGCAACATACCGAATTAGGTTCAGCCGAAATACATCAAAATTTTGACAACTTAGTAATATCTATTCAACACAAATGAGAAGAAAAAGAGTGTTTAAACTTACAACTTTGCCATCCTTTTTTGCTTCTTCCATCTTTTGATCCCAAGCTTCGGTAGTGGTGATGAGGTGCACATTCGCACCAGTAAACTCAATTTTATCTTCATAATCGTCTTCTTTAGTTTCACCCTACAAGTATCATGAAAGTTATAACTTGGCAGATTACAAGAAAAGAAAAGAAAAAAGCAAGCCAAATACATGCAAGTGGACTACAAGAAATTTGAACGTTATCAACAAAACACTCAACTATTGAGAAGATCAATCATGCAGTGATTAATTTCTTCTTAGCAGGCTGCAGATATTAAATATTATAGGCTAAACGTAGAGGGGAGAATATAGACTTCTACCGCTTGTATCACAGACATGGAAATTGAGTTATTGCACACTGCTTATCTATCAACTAAATAAGCTTGAACGGGCGATATGGACTTGTCCTAATCTGGCTAGGAAGACATTCTATTACTGCATTCAATACCACAGACAGGCCAAATCTCAAGCCATTCTTAAGAAAGATAAATAAAAAAACAAAGATAGAAAGAAAAACTAACCTTGCTCGCGCAAGATCCCATCTTGATGTCCAACACCAAACTAGTTACAGAGCACACCCGAAGAGCCTAAACACCACCAATTTAATTAGGACCAGTGCAAAATGAATGCCATAAATCTTCGGTGGCAAAGATAACATATGACAGATAAATTGTTGGAAATAATCAATTTCATTACCACAAAGGGTGTAGTATTTCCATTAATTCAATGAGCCCGAGAGCATCGACAAAAACATTTTTGACAAGCATTATCCAAGTGATTATGCTCAGGTAAACAACGCCACCGCACTGAATCACAGTTGAAATATCAATAGCTAGGGCAAGTATCAAAATTTAAATACCTAAAAAAGAAAATTAAAAAAAAAAAAATCGGAACATTTATCAATATAAATTCATACCCAGAATCCAGTATTCTGAAATTCAAAGGGAAAACACAAATTAAAAAAAAAATTTGCAACATATAAAAGAAAAAATAATCAATTTCACCGCTAGTAAACATCTTATTATGCATTGGCTTGCAAGAATTAATACCTTTCTAAATTGAGAAATGCGAATAATAATGTGATATTTATATATATACACACACATACATGTATATGAATATGACAATATGCTCAGAAATTACCTTATGATCGAATTGCTGAAAATTGTGATACGAACCGAGTCGCCTGTAATTTGAGAGAGGAAGAGAGAGAGCAAAACGTCTGCGTTTTCCGGTTGGGGAAAAACCAAAACCCGCGTCGTTGTTGCAGGGAGAAATATGGTACGAATTATCCTAGAAGGAGAAGGAGGAGGAGAAGAAGAAGAAGAAGAAGCTAATCTGAGAGGGTAACAGTAAACAGAGGGGCGTCGTGTTTTTCAACTTTCCCGTCGTCGTTAACTTGGTAAGTTAATTTGTTAATTCCGTTTTAACAGAAATCGAATACCATTTACTCGTTTGAATTATTTATTTGTTTTTAAATTATTTAATTCCGTTCTCATCATTTTTGGGATCTCTATTTTTTGATAAAAATACGAATGAGATTTGGAGGGCCTTTACACTTTGAGTTCAATGATTCAGATCATCTATTTTTTAAGTCTTTATTCATAGATAGTTTTTACAAGAAATCGAAAATCATTTACTCGTTTTATTGTCGTGATGAAATTTTTACAATTTTTTAAAATATAGTGTTCATTAGTTTCTTTGAACTCAATTAGATGTCTCAAACATTTCAATTTGGCTGATATTTTACAAGGACAGTCTATAAAGTATGACTTGAAAAATAGACGATTCACATCGTTAAAATTCAATTAGATGTTTAGGTAAAGGGCATGTAATAAATATAATCTATGTTTGATAAAATTAATTTATTAATTAACATGATATATGTGTGTATATATATATATATATATATATATATATATATTATTTATCATATTAATTGATACACTAGCGTGATATCAAAATATAATTTTTATTATATTTTGCCACTTTTTGTCCTATTTATTCGTATTGATTCAATTCGTCATTTTTTTGATCTTTAAGTGCTTGTGATTTGTAAGAATGATAAAATTATTATAAAAATTTTGATACAAACCCAACTTTATGACATCTTTTATTATTTCATTTTTTATAATAATCTATGTTTGATGAAACGAATTTATTAATTAACATGATATATATATATATATATATTATTTGTCATATTAATTGATACACTAATGTGATATAAAATTGTAATTTTCATATTTTGCTACTATCTGTCCTATTTATTCGTATGATTCAACTCGCCATTTTATTTTTATCTTGAGCGCTTGTAATTTGTAAGAATGATAAAATTATTATAAAAAATTTGATACAAACCCAACTTTATGACATCTTTTATTATTATTATTATGCCTTCATTAGTTGCACAATTCGTTCTCTTAATTACCCTCAATTCCCTCCATCAACTTGATTAATTCCATTAATTTATTTTTCTTATAAAAAAACTTGGTTAATTCCCTAATTAATAAAAAAAAGTTAAATTTTGTAGGTCAACTTCATCAAACCTCCATCCGCAGGTTGATCATATGCTAACCACTTTTAGTGTATTTTTTAGGAAAATACCTTAAAATAGGACAATTTCTTAATATAGGGATAAAAATAGGACAAATCGGTTGTGTACACCATGTCACATCCCGGCCCGGGACGGAACCACTTCCCGGGCCCGACTCCACTACCGTAGCACGATATTGTCCGCTTTGGGCTTACCATTCCCTCACGGTTTTGTTTTTGGGAACTCACGAGCAACTTCCCAGTGGGTCACCCATCATGGGATTGCTCAAGCCCCCTTCTCGCTTAACTTCGGAGTTCCTACGGAACCCGAAGCCAGTGAGCTCCCAAAAGGCCTCGTGCTAGGTAGGGATGGGATATACATATAAGTATCACTCCCTTGGGCGATGTGGGATGTTACAGACCCACTGGGAAGTTGCTCGTGAGTTCCCAAAAACAAAACCGTGAGGGAATGGTAAGCCCAAAACGGACAATATCGTGCTACGGTGGTGGAGCGGGCCCAGGAAGTGGTTCCCCCCCCGGCGGGGATGTGACACACCATGCACAAAACCGAAATTACTAAAATAACTACATATAAATAAGTTATTTCCTTCCATTTTCATATTTCTCTCTCTCTACCCTCTATCTCCTCTCACTTTCTCCCTCACGCACTCTCTCCCCTTCTCACTGTGCACACATGGTGCACTATCATCCCAACCAACACTATCCAAATTGAAGTCACCACCAATTTCATCTCGTCCTCACGAGTCCAAAATACCTAGCCTTGTCATGAATCTCATCCCCGATCGTAGGGATCGAAACTCAAGTAGGCCGCGAGTTTTCCGACCATTTTCCGGCAACATTGCAAACAACCGATGCTAGAGACCACCACCATTGGACTCACATCGAGGGTGGGAACAAAGTCCAGTCATTAAATGTTGGTGTTTTGTTGGATGAATTTTTCAGGATTTGCTCATTGTGTGTATACTACATGCACATGATGTGCTCACATATCTGAGCCAACCCAAAAATTCAAAGCTCATAGCTTTCTTTTTTAAATCAGAAAAATGATGTCATCACATGTGATGTCACCACCATATAACTATATGCACATTATATGTACAATACATGCACATAATATGCACAGAACTGGAGATCGAGCAACAAGCTGCTTTTCGCATTAATATGAAACTTTAACGGTAACCTATTGGTTTAGTGGATACAATTAAAACATAATTGTTACGTATATAAGGTTACAATGGCTATTAAGTCTTATTACGTACATCAATCATCGATTAACCGTGCATGTGGAAAACATGATAGTCGTTGTTATTTCATGGACATGCATGATCCTTAACGTTCTCTAAGCTTTTTCTTATTTATTTATTATTATTATTATTATTTGGCTGAGGCTAATGAGGTTGTGGTCATACTCGCTGAATTCCGGGGCACAACATACGTATATCATAACTAGTGAATATTCCGGCTTCTCATATTAAGATGTAGCCATACACACCATATGCACATTACGGAAAAAATTTCACAAATTTATGTAATTTCACAAATTTTTGAGTTGAGCTCAAATCTGTGAGCATAACATGTGCATGTCGTGTACATACAGTGTATAAGCGAGCTTAATACGAAGAGAGTGAATGAGTACACGAAACAATTTTGTCCATATCCTTCTCTCTTCCTTCTTTCCACTCTGTTTTCTCTCTTTTCTCTCAAATTTATCTCTTCTCCAAAAGGCAACTGACCTTTAATATGTTTTTTCATTTAATTGCTGCAAAAGCCAAACCCTATTTTAGTGCTTGTAAATTTGGATCGAGAGAGGGAGCAGAGGGAGGGAGAAGACATAAGAAACGAAAGCCCACATATAAATCAGAGAAATGATAAAAAAAAAAAAAAAAAAAATCAAAATCGAAGGATTTGGGTCTCCTCCAAGAAACACCAAACCAATCACTTGAACCCTAAAAATCCACCAATCAAAAAGAAAATTTAAGCAAACCCAGTTCACAAAACCTACAAATGAAAAGGTAAAGGGGTGTGCACCCTTCTAATATTTAGTCGTCAGATCGGATGAATTGAAGAAGATCAAAGAACATAAATTAACAAGGGGTGTGTGAGAAGTAAAAAGGGGTGTGTGTATAGCACACCCCAAAGGTAAAAATTGAAGAAGATGGGTGAGTTAGAGAGAGCTCTTGTGCATATTCAAAATGTAGAAAGAGAAAGAAGGAGAGAGAGCTTGGATGAAGATGATGGGTGGGCTAGAGAGAGAGCTTGGATGAAAAAGATGGGTGGGTTAGGGTTCTTTGAATTGGAATTGGGCGAGAGAGATTTTCTCTCTCCTCTTTGTTTCTTTCTCTACAAAATGAGAAATGAAGGCTGAAATTTCTGGATAACCTATTTATATGGGAGGACAATTTGATCATTTCAAGGTGTAGGAAAAATGATATTTATGTCCAATTGTTGTGTATGGTGCGTGCATGCCATGTGTATATTCAGAATGTCATATTTCTATCTCAAGATTAAGAAATTGTCTTATTTTCGGGTATTTCTTTATTTTTTTTTATGACATGTTTTAAATGGGAAAACCAAGTGTATGTTCATCATAATTTATTTATGGCATGTTTATTTGTTTTGAATAAATATGCAAAAAGTAAATTTATTTTGATTAATTTCAATACTCCTTTCATGTAAGTAAACATAAATAATAAATTAATTAACGAGCAATTGATCAGGGTTGGTCTACAAGTACAACAGACTTATTCTCTCTCCTCATTGATTAACTCATCTTGATTTTTTCTATTATTCATCTCTAGTTCTAAATAAGTAAACATTCAACGATTGGAAATATAGTGTTGTATCCTCATTTATGAAATTTCTTGAATTTCAAGATATAATCATCGCACGACACGATCCGTTATCAAATCAGGTCGTTACAGAATTAACTGTTAAGATAATAGATTTGACACGACAAAATCTGTTAAGATAACGGATATGACACGATCACGACAAACACATCCGTTTGCCAAGCCTAGTTGCATGTCTAATTTTTAACCAAACCGTCCAAAATAAAATATTAGGAAGCATGTTACCAAATTACCAAATATCGTAACACTGAGTAGAGCTGCATAAGTCTATTACTTCGCCGGAAGAATGGTCGGAAGACGGTAATGATAGCCGCCTCCGACTGTGAAGTATATACAAAACCAGTTCTCAAAATACAACATGCAAGGTGAAGCAATCGGCAAGTTAATTTGCAAATCAAAGTTGCAATAACAGATCAATTTATTGGATGAATAAAACAGCAAACATAGCAGTTCATTGGATTTCTGTATTTCTCAATCTTTTAAAATACAACAAGAAATGGAGATGAAAAATCAACACCGATTCCTTAGTCGATGGAATTAAAACTTGAAAACTAAGTTTCTGTCTAGAAATCTGGAAGGAACAACAGAGGAAGAACAACGGTCTGTTCTTCCCAAATTGAAACGCCCCATACCTGTCCCTCCCAAAACTAAACTCTAAATCTGGAAAAAAACATCTTCAACCCATTGAATACTTCTGAGTCCAGCTACGTGCGGTGGATTCGTACTTGGCTCGATCAGTTTTGTACATGTGTGCAATCTCCGGCACAAGAGGGTCGTCGGGATTTGGGTCAGTCAACAATGAGCAGATTGAGAGCAATACCTGGTTAATGCAAAATGGGCTTGGTGAATACAATCCTAACCATCTCAGGGAAATTTTTAGAAACATAAAGGAAGACTAAGAAGTCGTGGCTGATATAAAAAACTATGAGAACTCTGTGAAGCATCGAGGCAGCGTGTAAATCAATTCCAGATAAAACGAGAGTACAAAGACAAAAACAATGTTATGCAGGATTCAAGGAAATATTACAAGAAAATGAAGTCAAACAAACATAAACTTAGTCCGAAAAAGACAAACCTTAGAGATAGTAAGTGCTGGGCTCCATTGCTCTTTCAGGATATCAAGGCAAATGCTTCCATTGCTATTGATATTCGGATGGAAGACCTTAGTCCTAAATGCAACCTGAAACACGAAATCCCATTATCCTTGTCGAACAAACAATTGCCAGACCAACATCACAACAAAGCAGGACCGAATTTTTCACATAAGATTGTACAATTTACCTTGGGGGGCTTGAAAGGATAATCTGGAGGGAAATGAATGGTGACCAGGAATACACCTCCTGCGTATGGGCTCTCAGGAGGTCCCATAATCGTTGCTTGCCAATGAAACATGTCCTCAGCCACAGGACCTAATACAAAATTAACAATGAATTTTAGGTCAATATCGACTTGGGTAATCATATAATCGATAATTATATCAACCATTCCCACAAATCATCGAAATCGACAAGCATTGACAGCCGCATCTCTATGGTAATCATTAATTTATCATAACAAAGTAACAAAGTTTTGAACTTTTGAGTCTTAAATCATAACAAAGTTTCTGCAATTATAAATTTTGAAAATAAACTTCGCGCCGAGAACCACATCTCTATACTAATCATCAATTTACCATAACAAAATAAGAAAAGCTTTGAACTTTAAGTGCAAAATCATAACAAAACTGCACAAATTAAAACTTAAAACTCAATTAAAAGTACCTGCGCTGCAAGAAGTTGGAGGATCCTTCTGCAAATCCTTGAGCTCTTTCAAGATGCGTTTCGACGCCATAACGAATCCCAATCGCTCACAGATCACAACTCAGAACTCGTAACCCAGGACCCGAAAATCTGTAAAATCAAACAATTTAAGATCAAACCCAATAATTTCCACACCCAAATCATCAAAACCCAAAAAAAAAAAAACTTAGCAATTCGAAATCAAACCATCATCAGATCAAATAAAAACAATTTCCAAGTTTCCATCAATCAAATACCAGATAGATCGGACAGAAATATCGGCAGCAGAGGGAATCGGGTATGAAACAGCGATCCGGAACTCCGCCCACAAAAGCTTCCGCTACCGCTGATCGCCCGTTTCGACTGAGACCCCCTGATTTTTTTCCGAACAAGAACTCAGAGACTCTGTGGACTTCCCTTTCAACGCTTTTTATACACCGTGTTTTCACCGTCTATGAAAACTCTTCTCCATCTTTCTTATCCGTTACTTTTTCCTTCTCTTTTTTTAAATTTCTTTTTTTTATATCTGTAACCGTTATTTACGGCGGCTTTCTAATTTAAAATTTTTAATTTTGGTGTGAAAATTAGGGGCGTCGGCGGTTTGGACTGCGGCTCACCTAATTTGGATCGACTTATCCAATTAGGAAATTTTTGGGCGACCCAATAATTATTTGGATTAAATTTGGGTTGGTCGACTTGATGGAATGAAGCCGGAGAAACGAATAAGCATGGACTTTTTTATTTGAGGCTACTTCTAGTTTACTTGATTTCCACTTTGATATGTATAATTTTTTGTTATATTTTGTTTCCTAGTAATTCCATTTTGCTTTTATTTTAATTTAATCCGTCAACTGAGCTGCCATTACATTATTATTTAGTTGTATTAAAAATGAGAAATTTTAAGGTCGAGTTTTATAAATGATGAGTTTGATTTTATATTATTAAGTAGATGAAAAGGGTTCGAAACTACTAGGTTAATTTATGAAAGATGACAGTTTTGAACTCGTATGAGCAGAAACTTAATACTTTATCTGCTAACATATTAAACCATATATAAAAGAAATAAATCTCAAATGATTAAATTGTTCATTTCAAAATTTAATTAATTTACCCCATTTGATTGATTGGACTAACGATTCTAACATAAACAAGGAAGAAGTGACAAATACAATAATAGGCACCAAAGTGAAGTTCTCAATAAACGAAACGGACCATTGATACAATTTCATTAGAATAATGAGGTTTACTTCAATGCTACCTAATATTAAATACTGTGAGCATTAGATAACCCAGACCAAAGTAAAAACAATAAATCCAAACCAATTCAAATTATCCAACATCGATAGCATGCATTTAGGTACCATTTGGTACGCAGACAGGATGGAATGGAACGAGAAGGGATGGGACAGAACAAAATGAAATGGAATGGAGGTTCTGTGTCATGCTTGGTACGCGCAGGTTGGAACGGAATGAAACGGAGGTTCTGCATTTTTGTCTTAAAATTTTATAATTTTGTGTTCCAGGAGGAGGTGGAACGGAAATTTAACCAAAATTCGTTTCCTGAGACAGTGTGTCCCACTGTCTTTGACACACCAAATGTAAAACGAGTGCATTTCGTCCACTGCGTTCCGTCTCATCGCACGTACCAAACTCTATTAGCATGGAAGAACTTTCCAAAATAATAAGAAAACGCGAAAAACGTACAAGAAATTATAAAAGAACGCAAAGAAGGCCCTTCCCGGCATCCTTTCTTAAAGACAAAAACAACATCCAATCGGCAAAATCTCAGTGAAGGAAAAATACAACAGCAACAAGTCGGATCCGGATTCGGGTCTGTCCGTACGATTCGATTTCATTCTCCGGTGGCGGCAGAGAAAGAGGCGGAGCATTTTGTGAGCCTAACAATGGAGGACGATAAGAAGAAGAAGAAGAGGAACAAGAAGAAGAAGAACAAGCAGGGCGAGGCCACCGACGATGTTTCTGTTTCCGGCAACGGACAAGTTTCTCAGGCAGCCGGAGATGTTCATTCCGACGATGCCTCGTCCGTCGGCAATGGCCAGGTTTCAGAGGCCTGTGCGGGTGCTCGTTCCGATGCTGTGCGAGACGGAGACGGATATGTGAATGGGAAGAGGCATGAGAGCAATGGCACGGAATCTGTAAGCTTCTATTTCATTAATCTACTGATTAGGATTAGTGATTGATGTTTATCACTAAACCCTTCGAATTTGGATTGGATCAATCACCAGCTGATTGTGCATTGCGTTTTGTGAATTTTATGTTGTGATTTTAAAGGATTTGAATTTTGTTTTTTGAATTAATTTTTACTTTTGCAGAGATTATTAGCTGAATCTGAGAAAAAATGGCTCCAAAGAGAGGTTAGTATGAAGATGGATTACCTTACAACAGAGTTTATATTTCAATTTTGTTACGAAAGTTTTCGTCTTGAGCAGAAAATAACCCTAGTTTTTACAGGCTACATTAGAAGAAACAATCAAACAATTACAAATCGAAAAGGACGTATACATACAGAAGGAGGTAAACATAATGAAAATCTGAACTTTATGAACCGTCGACCGAAGATTAGGGTCATTTATCGTCATTCATTGGGTTTAAAGTTTAAACTTTTTATGTTATTTCATATTTTCAGGCTACATTAGGGGTTACTATTAAACAATTACAGAATGAGAATGATTCGTGTATACAGAAAGAGGTAGTGCATTTTACTTTTGATTAGATGTTGGACTGAGAGAGAGCAGTTGAAACATTTTCTTATCTGGTATGGTTCTTTATGACCATTCCTTTTGCCTGTGTATGATTTACTCAGGCAACATTACATGATACAATTAAGAAAATGCGGGAAGAAACGGATTCACATATACAGAAAGAGGTAATGTCATCTAAATTTACTCGAGACAATTAGCTGACAAAGAGTTAGTCCATATCTGTGTTTATGATTGTGCTCTATCACATTATATATTGCAAACGTATGCTTGTTCTGCATGCATTTTGAAGACTGTGGGCCTAATCGGATGATTTACAGGCTGGTCTACAGATGGAAAATGAACATTTACAGAGCGAAAAAGTTTTGTGGCTTCAGAAAGAGGTGATATGAGTTGCATCATAGGGCTCTTTTGAATTATGGTCATCTCTCAAAGCAAGTGCACCTCTATGTTTTTTTCTTCGCCAGAATGCACATAATTATGCTTTTTTCTAGTGTTTGGTACAACATTATTGTAAACAAGATTGCAAACTAGAGGAATTGGTTGGTAATGCTGTGTTTGTTGCAGGTTGGATTAGAGGACAAAATTGGTCGGTTAGTAGATGAAAAAGGCACTTTGCATTCGGAAAAGGTTAGAGCTGCCCTCCTTTATTGTAACCGCATAACTAATACTCTGTTTGGCCTTCCTTGATTGACTTCACTCCTGTTTTGCATTGTTTGACAGACAAGCTTACAGGAAAAGGTTAAACATCTAGAGGGAGATAGAGAGACCTGGACTCTAAAGGAGGTACTCAAATACTCTAATAAGTCTTAAATGTAAATTGTAGGTGACGAATATTTGGCCAATGAGTTTATTGCTATTTGCACCTGAAAATTTGTCGGAATGTAATTTCCATGTCTGTAAAAGTAAAGAAATAAATGAAATTTGAAATATACACCAGCGTGGTTTCATCTTCTGAAACTCTTTTGTTACTTAATATTCCTTTTTACTTAGGTAAGTGTTATTGGCACTCCAAAATTCTCGTTCTACACTCCTCACAAGTGTATTTTTCTTTCCTAATAAAGAAAGTTTGGAGTGTAGAATGAGATTTTTGGAGTGCTAATAACAATTCCCTTACTTAATCTACCTCTTATCATTTTATATTAGAGACTTAGATTCACTTAACATTTGGCTCTTATAGGATTTGTTTAAGGGAACGTTAGCAACTCTGAATGACGACATTGCTAGATTACGAGCACAGGTATGTAGCTGTATTGACCCAACCAATCAACTGGATGGATTCAAATTAAATTGCTTTTTATCTCAGTTGTCCACATGCATACCTACTTGTTTGAGTACAGAGTAGTTTGACTATTGCTGTGCTTTCTTAGAGCCTGTATGATAGGTTTGATTCGAGGCAGACCGTATTCCTTTTTGCATGCTCTAATTTCTGTTCACAAGTAGTTCACAAAAAATCTTTGTATTTTCTTCTGATATGGAAATTAAAACCAAAGTTGGGCAGGTGTCGGAATTGGAACAATCCAGGAATAATCTTGTACAAGAAAATCAACAGCTGATGGAAAACATTTCTAGTTTGCAGTTGCAAATTAAGAATCTTGAGAGTGTCTACTCTACTCCAGCATCAGACGAACTTGCAAAGGTTTGCTCCTATTTGCTTACCTGATGACCAAATTTTATCAGTAGCTTTATTCATAATAAGGGATACTAAGTTTGCGGGAGTTATGTTTCTCAGAGAACGAATTCTTACAATGGTGTTTGGAAAATTTTATTAACTACTATGAGCAATAAATTTATCAATTTTGCTGGAAATTTTTGAAAAATAAAATATCTGACAAAGGTCTTTTTTTCTTTCTAGTATTGCTTTCTTGACATATTACTTGTCAAAGGACAAAACATATATCTGACTTTGTGTTAATGTAGCAGGCTTCGGAACATGAGGAATTGAACTCTCAGGTTGAAGCAGCATGTTCACTAGTTGAGAAATTAGTTGCAGAGAATGCAGAGCTTGTTGAGAAGGTGAAAGCCTGCTTCCCTCCCGTGGTTTCTATGGGAGTAATGCGTACAGTCCGTGTTATACTTTGAGACACCTGGATTAGATTTTAGCTATGACTATAAGATTTTGATGGGCTGACTAGTTGTCTGATATATCTTTTACTCTATCCTAGGTGAATGAGTTGTATGGTGAACTTGACCGACGGAGCCTCACAGTTGAACTTACTTCAACAACAGAATCTAATACACCAGTTGTACCTCCTGAAGCTGCCAGTGTCATTGATCCCGTGTCTGTATCCACTGAGGATATGTCGACATCAGACGAGAAGCTTGATTCCCCAAAAGTTGTTCCAATCAAACAGGAGATGCATAGTAATGGTAACGTGGATTCTGAACATGCTGCTTTAGTTCCAGAACTGCCAGTATCCGATGAAGTTAGTGAAATTGTTCAAATTCCGTTGGAGGAAAATGAAGTCAGAAATCTAGAGGTGTCTCTCGAGAATGACAAAAATGCCGGTGTGCCGCTTGCAGAAGCTCCCCTGATCGGTGCTCCTTTCCGGTTGATGTCATATGTTGCTAGATATGTTAGCGGTGCTGACTTGGTTAACAAGGGATCTACTTAACTCTAGTTATTAGCTTTCTACCTCGCCATGAGCAGGGGCATAATTTCCTGAGATTTTTGTCGAAGTAAGAAATACTATTCTTTTAGAGATTAAAGACAGGCCTTTACTTTGGCCATTTACATTGTTAAAGTATCAGAAACTGTAACTTGTGTTGAAGAAATACTTGTAAGCTGCGTGTTTTTCGCAACCGGACAACACTTAGCTCATCAACCGCACCTTCTTTTATACACTGAATTCTACTTTTAGGACGGGTAGCGCTCGTGATTACAAAAAAAAAAATATTTGTCAATCTCCTTATTTCTCTCCTACATTTTCATTTTAGCCAATTGTCATCTAAATTTTTATAATTAGTCGAACTCCTCACCAGAACTTTTAGTAATATTATTATGTAATTGTAAATGAGAGGTTTTAGATTCAAATTTTGCTAACGACGAATTTAAACTATATTATCGCTAGCCTATTGTGAGGCTTAGCATATTCTTCCACTCCCTTATTGTAAATAGTATCGTTTGTTTAGAAATAAAAATATAAAAAATAAAATCAGTAAAGGTGAACATCAGAACATGTACTTGGCACATGCATATTTAACGGAAAATCGGATGGACGTTTCAAAACTAACAATAAAATGCAAATTGACAAATGCTATAACGTTTAGGGAGTAAATTGGCAAAAAACTAATTCAGGGGCAAATTGGGAGAAACATACTAGTTGAGGGGGTAAACGACAGTTTACCCATAAACATAATAGACTAAACTTGTATCACCATTAACTCCAACCCCATCTGCTAGCCTCTCTTTCTGCGCATACAAATCTGGATCTAGATGCATCCGGCGCTCTCTCTTCTCCGGTAGAATTTTGCCACGGCGCTCTCTCGCTCCTTCACAGACAGTCTCTCTTCTCTTTCTCTCAGTCCCTGATGCATCCGGATCTAGATGTGGGCAAAAATCAGCAGCCAACGACCTCCAGATTCAATCTCTCAGTCCCTGATGCATCCGGATCTGGATGTGGGCAAAGACACGGTGGCCCTCACTCATATCAAGCACTCGGAAACCAGGATGACTTTTTAGGCTAAAAATGTCCTTAAAAATAAACAGTATTGTTTTATTAAGACTATCTTTAATAAATTAATTATAATGTTTAAAAAAGCAGGATATCGGTACATTTGATTGTATGGTGATTTGATTATGTCGGCACATATGGTGGTTTGACTTTATACTTGTTTAAAAATCCATCAAAATCGCCAGGGAAGTCGACAGAAATCCTTAAAAAGCCTTTAGGGTGCCTTTTTGCCCAGTTTTCTGCAGCCTGATTGTTCAAAGTTCCGAGATCTCATAGACGTTGGAATTCTGGACATGTTGCTGGTTTTATATGCGAAGCCATACAGGTACCTCACCAGATTAACATTCAATTTTTTACCAACTCAACCCAACCCAACCCTTGAAGCGAAATGCGGAAAAAGGTAAAAACAAAAAAAAAAAAAATTCATGGATCCCGACCCATTTCATTACAACTTTTTGTTTATGTGACGGGGAGTAGGAGGAAGCATAGAATTGTTCATCCCTGACGAGGTACAGTCTGGTTCCGCTCTTCTGGTGGTTTGAGGGTCATGGTGTTGTGCCTGACATTATCACAGTGGCAAAGGTTAAAAAACATTCACCTGGGCTGCTACTTTCAATTGGCCAGGCCAGCAGCAGCAGCGGGACCTCCATCATCATCGTCTTTACGCTGTTTCTTATTTTCAGGACCAGCATCATCATGAGCCTCGACTTTTTTCTTTCTCTTTTTCTTTCTTGGAGGACCGCTCTTTTTTGGAATAATGGTGCTCGGCGTCTTGTCAATCCAGCGTCTCAAGGGACTGCTGAGAGTCGGAGTAGTTGGAATAATGGTGCTCGGCCCCATGCGCCTCCTGGAGTCGAGAGCCATGAAGACCCCCCTGGAGTTCTTGTATCAGATCTCAAGGATCCATTTGGGAATGTCGAGAGAGAGAAAGGGGTTCCAGGGAGGCGGCGACTAGGGATTTGCTTTTTTCTGAAAATAAGAAACAGCGTAAAGACGATGATGATGGAGGTCCCGCTGCTGCTGGCCTGGCCAATTGAAAGTAGCAGCCCAGGTGAATGTTTTTTAACCTTTGCCACTGTGACAATGTTGTTGCTACCTTTTATTTTTTTATGGTTTATGTTGTTGTTGTTTTTTTTTTTGGGGCCTAATCTCCTTCAGTTGACGTGAGAATTTACGA
Source organism: Pyrus communis (assembly GCF_963583255.1). Classification (NCBI taxonomy): domain Eukaryota; kingdom Viridiplantae; phylum Streptophyta; class Magnoliopsida; order Rosales; family Rosaceae; genus Pyrus; species Pyrus communis. Next base: position 4,419,630 of record NC_084811.1, on the reverse strand, counting down.
TTTAAATTTTAGGAAATGAATGATTAGGAGCACGGCCTTACTGCTGTTGGTACATATGATGGTTTGGAGATGCTGAGGATGGTAGTGGAAGGCTTCCTTGTTTACAATGTTGATCCTGCAAACTTTATGGTGACAATGGAACACAAACTATCAAATGAGACTGCTAAGAGTCGCTGCAAAAGTTGTATCAGTTTTTCTTTCACTGAGCACTTTCCTGAATGTAACGGTAGCGTCATCTCTTCCTTATTATTCATTTGCTTTTCCTAAATGGTTCTCAATCTTTGGTAAAATGGACCTGTAATTTAATTTTTTTTAAGTTGAGATTTTGAAATCGTACTGGATGCAGGCTTGATCTGATGCTTTCTCACGAGCTTTTGCATTTATTTTGTGCAGCCTGGTTTGTGCAAGATGCTTGGCCTATGGTCAAGTCTTCTTTAGATGAGCACGGCATCTTAAGTGATCTGAAAATGGTATGTTTGATGCATCGTTTGATTTCAAGGCCCGACTACTGGGCATCGTTTTATGCATCACATATGTTTCCCTCAGGCTGATCGTTCCATAACAATCTCCAAAACCGTGAAGACTAAAGACCCAGAGCTTTTTCTCAGGGCCAGGATTCTTCTTGAACTGCTAGGCAGCGCTAGTATTCCAGCTTCACTTGTATGCTACTTATCATTTCTTTGTGGGAACTGAGCTGACTTCTAATGTGAGCTACTTCCTGCTGGGCTCACAACATTTTGGTTTCAGGCGATAGAAATTATGAACGGCCGCAGGCAACATATCTTCATGAGGATTGGGCATCAAGAAGGTGGTCTGTGCTCAAGGTTTGGGATCAAGGAGGTTGGTATATTATAAACTCTCCTTAGTTTGGTTTGATTTTGGAAATAAGGTTTAGAGTTGATTAGTGTCTGGTGGTTAATATGATGAGCTTTTATCTACTGTTTGCAGGAGGAGCACAAACAACGGTTGGTGAAATTTGTGGCCGCTGATAAGGTGAATAAAACAGAAGATTATAATGCTGATGCAAAATATGTATAAGTTTGTACATACGTACTCTTTCAGTTTGCTGTTACTCTAATCTTTGACAATACAATTTTGATGTAGGATCTTTCTGACTTGACAGACACAATTGTTCGTCACGTTGTAAGTGTTGTCAGCTGTGATTTGGGTTGTTAGGGGGTTGGGTTTACTCTTTTTCCCAACGGCGGACTGAGAATTGTGAATTACTGATCATTTCATTATTTTTGTAAATGAATAACAGGGTCACACTGTTCTTCTGTTGGGGCGAGCTGATGTTGTTGGTATCTCGGGGCGAGATGATGGGTTGGAGATGGCGAGGACTCTGGTTGAAGGCTACATTGTTCATGGCAGGAAGCATGCATGTGTGACGGAACACCGGGAAATTAAGAAGTCCAGAAAAAGAAAGTATAGAGAAGTGATGTATTGCCTGAGGGAAAAAACAGGTAACTCCTTTTGAGTTTGGTGCACTCAAATTTTAGGCCACTCAGAAAAAGAAAGTATAGAGAAGTGATGCATTGCCTGTTGGAAAAAACAAGCGAAGCGGAGTCTCTCCTTTCAAATTTTAGGCCACTCAAGTAAATTCACGAACACCATCTCTTTCTTAATTTTGTTTTAATCCTTAAAGAAACCAAGGGACGGTTGGCTGTAGTCGTTTGCGGGCAAATAAAAATTGGGTGTGAAATATTTTTCCGTCTACCATATGTGTTGTGTTATATGCTATGGCTGTTTGGTGCAATCCACGCCGCAGTTGAGCTAGCACTCACCAGAGCCTCTTTTAGATGGGGGACGGGGCGGGGCGGTTGCGGAATAGTTCCGATTGGAATTTCGTATGTTTATTTGCTAGCCATCGTCTGCAATGTGGTCTACGCCATAGATGAGTGGTATGGACAAACTACAAATATCAGAAACAAACCAGCACGACTCGTCTTCCTGTCCGAACAATTTTTCAGTACAAACAAATCACGTTTACAATTGATAAATAACCACTTAATCGGTCGGAGCCACATTTGTTTGGAAAAACTTGGTTGAAAAAAGGCTAAGCTTTTACAATGGAACGCTACAAACAAACATGCAAATGTTGGTATATAACAGCTTTGCTCATTCCGGCAGGGACGGCGAGGCTGGCCGTTGTGGGGTCTGGATACTCGAGGCCTTGGACTTGTCTTCTGACGATGATCGGTTCTCAGAATCCGGTGGCCGGATGTCCTCGATCATCCTAACAACTTCCTCCATGGTAGGTCTCATGTCTGGCACCGTTGCCACGCAAGTCATTGCTATTTGAAGCATTTGTACCAACTCCTCTTCGATATTTTCACACCTCATTAGCTCCACGTCAAACACCTCGGCTGTCCATTCCTCTCGAACAACAGACTGGACCCATCTTGGAAGATCAACAACGTCATCGCGTCCAGGTGATTGTACTGGTGCTTTGCCAGTCAACATCTCAAGGAGCAATACACCAAAACTGTAAACATCCGATTTTTGAAACGACTTCTTAGTTTCAATAACCTCGGGAGCTCGGTAGCCCACGCTTCTGGAAGGGATAGCTGTAAAGTTCATGAGAGGAGCTAGGCCGAAATCTGAGATGCTGCCAGTGAGGTCCTGCATGAGGAGGACATTGGTGGATTTGACGTTGCCATGGATGAATTTCCCTTCACTGGCAGAATGGATGTGGGCAAGGCCCTTGGCACATCCAAGAGAGATATTTAATCTGGTTTCCCAGTCTGGTGGATGCTGTCCGCTTTCCCTGTTTCCTGTAAAATACGAGAGGCGAAGGAGTTCATTTCTGACGGAAAATTCATACGTTTACCTTGCGAAGCATATCATTGTTACAGCTTTGAGCACAATTAGAGCAATACTTTGCCCGTGAACGAAACTTTGTAGTCTACCATCAAAAAGCACGACGAAAAAGGGGCATACCGTGCAATAATGCTGAGAAGCTACCAGCTGGAATGTAGTCATATACCAGGAGTTTCTCATCTTTGGAGTAGTAATAAGCTCGAAGAGGAACAACATTTGAGTGCTGACTAATCCTCCCGGCATTCTCCATTTGCTGTTCGAACTCTCTTTTCCCGACCACCACTTCTTTCATCCTTTTCACCACCACCGTCGTTCCCTCCTCCAAGATGGCCTTATAAGTAGTCCCATAACTCCCCTTTCCTAGGACTTCAGCCGAAGCTCTTAGCAGATCTTCAAGATCAAAGTTATAAGAAGAGCCTTCAAAGAAAACCAGCTTGTTCTTCTCTGCCTCTTGCACCCCACTTCCAAAGTCCTCTTTTGGCTGTTCGCCTTTTGTTTTCACTACAGCACTGCCTTGGCTGTCTTTTTTCTTCAAACAGCATAGCACTATCACCAGAACTGAGAGAAACAACACTGCAAAACCACCACTTGCAATGGCGATGATAGCCTTTATACTAAGTTTCCTCTTTGATCCATTTTTTGATTTCAAGGGGGCTGTTGGTGGAAGATTGGGGGATGGAGAAGGCGAGGGAGTGATCGAAGAACAATGGTTTAGTGGTGAGCCGCATAACTTCAAGTTTCCTTCAAAGGAGGAAGTGGGGAATTTTTTGAGGGAAACAGGAATCGAACCATTAAGTTGGTTGTAGCTCAAATTCAAATGCATAAGCCTTGGAGTTTTGATATCAGGAATGGGTCCAGTGAGGGAATTGTTTTGGAGGTTCAGCCCCCTGAGACGCGTAAAGTTTTGGATTGTGGCTGGAATGTTGCCGGTGATGGAGTTGGACGACACATCAAGAAAGATAAGATTGGGAGTCAGAGAAGAGGGAATATTACCTGTAAGATTATTGTTTTGAAGGTATATGTAGCGTAAGGAAGGAAGTGAGAAAATATCAGATGGAAGATTCCCACTGAGGCCATTAGACCTAAGGCTAAGGATCATGAGGGCATCGAGCCTGCCAAGAGTGTTTGCTGGAATAGGACCAAACAGTCTAGCACCTGGAAGTCGGACAGAAAGCACACGGGTGCCATCCAAGGTACAAGTGATGCCAACCCAAGACTTGCAGACTGGGTTAGCAGGATCCCAGTTAACTTTTCGGCCATGAGGAACAGAAGAAATAAAATCGAGAAGGGCTTGCTTGTCTGAATCGATGTCAGCTATCGTTCGGCAAAGGAAAAGGAAGAGAATTACCGTCCCACAAAATAGATGTGGCTTCATCAGTATTGCTCGTTGAGAAATCCGTTAGCAAGTCGGACTATGAGAGTAATCTCAGCAATCTTTCTGCTTCCCCTGAAAAAATAACAAAGCCTTCAGAACAGTGCTCTTAAAGATTTCTCCTAGAAATCAACTTCCAAATCTTTCGATCAGCGCGAGCATAGACATAACTAGTTGACATCGGGAGGGCCACGTTTTTGGCCTACCATGCCATCGAATATTTGTGCAAAATGTGTAAGTTCAAGGCTGGCAAGAAAGCATTCACCACAACATCATCTAAAAGACAAACTTACCACTAAGACATTTAACAAAAGAATAGAAAACTAAAAGCGAAAGCATAAATCTTTATTCGCTGAAAAGAAAGCGAAAGGCTTAGAGCACACCACACAAAATGCTGAAAGAATACCTCTTCAGCTTTTATATTTTTTGCTTGATGGAATGTAGGGGTTTGAAAGTTCAGGGCCGAAGGGGTAGAAGAAGATCTAGGAAGACTTTGGAAGAGACTAGGAAAAGACTTAGAGTACTTGGATCTAACGGAAGACATGACACAAAACCGAGCACAATAGCATTCTAGAATTCATATAGCTGACCCTACTTAGTGGGAAAAGGCTTTGTTGTTTGAATGTAGGAGTTCAAGTTCATCCACTAGTTCTCGATGAGAAATACGTACAAAAAGACACCGTGCAAAGCTCTAACTAAACTAATGTCATAACAATGAAACGAAAAGTATTACATGCCGAAACTGAAAGGCACACACAACACTGCTAGAACGAACTTAGAAATTGAAATGCCAATCATACTTCACATGGCATTGGACAATAACACAGATTTTTTCGACTAATGCCAAATCGGCTTCTTAATCCTTTGTTTTTTCAGCCTGGTACAAATTCGACAAAACATTTACGAAGTCGGTTTATTTCTCAAGAGAAATAAAGGTATAGTAGTTTAAGCTTGGCTATTCAGATTAACAATGCACATCGGATTTATTTCCCCCGGAAGCCAGTGCTCAATTTCACGGTGAAGTTCAACATACATGCATCAAAGTCACTACTTAGCCATAGATTAACAGAGAAGCAGAGTAAAATACATGAATTTAAAGGCTAAATTTCGTCGTCAATGGAGCTCAAATTGTCCTATATTGTCCACAATACTAACTTCCCAGAACCCAACATTTGATTCTACAAGAACCCCTCGATTCCAAAACCCCCAGCTTGACCAGAAAAACACCAAATTTTACCACTAAATTCTCCAAAAATTCAAAAAACATAAATGCATCACAATGATCAACAATATGCCAGCAGAACGAGCTAAACAAGTTTAAAGAAAAACCCCAGAAAAATTGAAGTACGAGGAAAGAAGACTGACCGTTGGAGCAGAAAAACGAGTCGATCCGAAGCCGGAGCTCGAACCCAGCCGGAAATGTGGAGGCTTGGAGAAGTGAGAGAGTGACTGAGTGTGTTTAGTAATTTTGGTGGGTGTGCTTTAATGGCATTTCTTCAAGAACACGCAGCTAAAAAAGGATTAAAAGATTAAAGGAGTGAAAAGTAAGAAGATGGGTTCCCAGATTCGCCAGCAACGCAGAGACTAACGTTCATTAGAGAGAGAGAGAGAGAAAGAGAGAGAGAGAGGTGCAGGTTGATGATGCTTGTTCGTGAAGGGAAAGGATTAATTGGTTTTTTGGCACGCAGATCTCGAGTCACAAAAAAAACGTACATTTCACTTTTTTTTTTTGAAATAGTTCCGTTTTACCCTCTATTTGTTGGTTTAGAGGTGCGTTTAAGAATTCTTCTTGGCAAGGGATTTAAAACGTTTTTCTGACAATTGCGATTTTTGTTACGTTTGACAGAAGAAATTTAAAAATTGATTATGAATTGTAGAAGGGGTTTTAATTAAGATGCAATAACTTTCAAGTGATATTTCATAAATAACTTTGAATTTTTAATAAACATATCGACTTGTTTCTACTTTCTAATAAAAGTACTTTTAACAAAATCGTTTATGCGTAAAAACATTTGCTACGTAGTACAAGCCGGGCATCAATAAATTCCAAGTGTTTCATGAAAGATCTCTAACACTTCCAAGTGTTTTTACAACTATGAACACTCCTAATTGTTGGTTAAGGGAAAGGATTAATTGGTTTTTTGGCATGCAGATCTCGAGTCACCAAAAAAACATACATTTCTCTTCTTTTTTTGTATTAGTTCCGTTTTACCCTCTATTTGTTGGTTCAGAGATGCGTTTAAGAATTCTTCTTGGCAATGGATTTAAAGTGTTTTTTTTGATAACTGAAAGCGTTCACGTTTTTTGTTACGTTTGACAAAAGAAATTTAAAAGTTGATTATGAAATGTAGAAGCTTTTTTTTATAAGAGGTAAGGAATTTTAAGTGATCTTTCATAAATAATTTTGAATTTTTAATAAACATTTCAGCGTGTTTCTACTTTCTAAAAGTACTTTTAACAAAATCGTTTATGCATATAAACACTTGCTACGTAGTGCAAACCGGACATCAATAAATTCCAAGTGTTTCATGAAAGATCTCCAACACTTCCAAGTGTTTTTACAACTATGAACACTCCTAATTGATTCTCATACCCTTTTAGTTTCTTACATACCCCTTTTAATTTCTGACTGTCAAACTGAATAAATCATACGGAAACAAGGGACAAGATTTAACATAAGTGTGAGAAGTTACAAAAAGTGCGTTTATTAACCTCCCTTTTGAAATATACTTCCAAACATGCCCCAAGTTATATCTGTCATTTGTCATGAAAAAGCAAAGGACTTGTGAACTACTAAAATTAATTAAGCAGTGAGATTTAAAAGGAGAGGAGTGAATTATACACTAAAATCTTGATTAACAGCAATGAAATTTGGTCAGCGGCTTTTGCCAAAGGCCATGTGTGTTCATTACGTTTGTTTATGAATTATGACACTAAAAATCCCACAAGATTTTTCACAAAACCCTCGTAGCTTAATTTTCAACTTTTCGAAAATGTTTTAACTGATGAATTAGTAGTTATTGTTCTTGTTTCTTATTATAAGTGATGTGTTTCGAACATATGTTCACGCATGAGTGAGCGGTTCCAAATACGTTGCATAAACGGTTGAGACTCACCCACTCGCTCGCTAATAAATTGTAATGCCTTCTTGTATTCAAGTTTGAATTTTTTTACTTATAAATTAGAATAATTTTAAAATATTGCATTATCAAAGAAAATTAATTCAACGGCATGCATGATGCATTTTTTGAATCTTGAATTTTCTTTCAAGAAATAAATAAGAAGAAAGGTTCTTTGCTGTGCTCTTAATTTCCTGATCTGGTGATGCATTCCATATTTTGGTAAATTGCAAAACAAATAGTTGCTTTCATATTTATTTATAAAATTCTGGAAAAAGAAAAGAGGTCCACTCCTTTCTTTGCTACTGTGGACTGTTGAATGCTCCTGATCAGGACCCTGGTTAGATGCATCATTCACTCACCCTCTCCCTTGGATCAAGATTCACTCTAGATTTCTGTATCCGGAGCATACAAACTAAGAGATTTGAACGACTCAATTTCAATCATTCGCCCCTATTAGCCCATTCTACTGACCTAATTCTCAAAAATCCAAAAACATGTTTTGGCCCAGATGAGCCTGTAGACAAACCCACAATTCCAAAAGCTTCAGTTTTGGGGTTTTTAAATCAAACCACAATTTGAGTCTTCAATTTTGGCCCACTTAAGTCCCTAGTTAAGCCGTATTATACAGTGTGCCCATCCCTTTGCACCAGTAACGACATGATTGATTAACTATGGCTCCATAAGGGCTTTCAATTTAGGAAGCTAATTGCAAATACATTGAAGACCAACAATAATAAAATGCATTGATTTCACTGCAAAAAGCAAGTAAATGGCTCTTCATGCTTCTGTTTTACAGAGGATTCATCCCATATTAAGAAACCATATAACTTAAAACAAGAAGAAAAAAAAATTAACACCACTTGCTCAAGTCATGTGTTACAAGAGCCCGTAAGGTTCAGGCAGATGCTCGAATCCACTATCAAAGATCGGTCCTTGATCGAGTTTATCATCCACACTGTGCAGCCAGTTCGTGTTCTTCAAGTCTTCTTTCAGCAATATGGCATCATAACGCGAGCTCTCGTAGATGTCCACTTCACTCAGTTTTGCAGAGTATCGTCCGCTGTCTTCACTCCCGTTTTCTACAAGCCTATTAATTATGTGTCCATTCTCTGAGGTGAATCCGTTACCGTTGGTTTGGTGGCTTCCGTTAATGTGGGCAGATACTGGAGTGCTCAATGGGCGTGCAGACTGGGCATTGGGAGTGGAAGTGGATGATCGAATGCTCTGAGGAAAGAGGGTGCTGCCTGAAAGCTGACGAGCATTTGCTGATCCATTTCTTATATCCTACATCAGATAGTAGATCAAGCATTAGAATTTATTGTTAACTCGTTCCAAAATTCTCTAATAAATTTGAACAAGTTATCATATGATGCCAAGGAAAGCGATTTATACCATATGTCGGATTGCCATGTCGAGGGATTTCTTTGAGATAGACCTCCCAAATCCAGTGCTGTCTGCAGGTGGTGTTGAAGTCTTCACAGGCTTCCGCATACCCAGATCAGGGATATGTGTAGACTTCCGAGGAGGCTCATGAACATCAGGAAGGCGTCCATTGGAATGTACACGTCCCCTGGAAGGGGACTCTGTGAGTCTTCCCCTTGAGACAATGGGTGATGACTGTCTTCTTGGCACAATCGTGGCAGCTGGGGGTTCTGGTTTCCCCTTCATTGTGGAAGCAGCACCTGGACGGGACCTACCAGCAGATATTGGCCTGTCTGGTAATGTTGTTCTAAGGTTTGGTGGTGTGTCAAGAGGAAAATCAGGAGGAACGATTGGCTGTGGTGGGGGACGGACCCGTGGACTAGGGGAGCTCGGTCGGGATGAGGGTGCTGAACTGCGCCCATTTGACAGAACACCACGACCAGCTGAAGGTGAAGGACTTGATGCTCGAGACAAGGAAGGCAACGAACTCCGGCGAGTGGGAGTAGATGGACGAGAGTTTGGTCGTGAACCATGTGAAATCAAGTTTGCAGGAATTTGTGGCCTGGAACTACTCGGAGTTGAGGGCCTTGATGAGCTTTGCATTGGTCGAGGTTTCTCAACGGAAGAAGTGGTCGAAACTGTACGGGTTCTAGAAGGAGTTGTGGTTCGTGACAGTGATGGGCGAGAGGTTGGAGTGGAAGGTCTTGCTGTAGACGGCGAGCGGGTAATGGGGGAGGAGGGTCTGGTGTAAGACGAGACTGAAGCTGAGCTCGTGTTAAGGATATTCGAGGATCTGTTGGAGGAATAGTTGTTGTATACTGAGGCAGAGGTCGCAGAGCGAGTCACCGAACTGCTTCTAGCAGGTCTGGACGAATGGTTACTCTCGGATTGCGAAACTGAAAGCTGCAACAGAAATACAAATTAAGAAAACAATGAAGTAAACTTCCTCAGCATAAAGTTTTCTTGCTCATCTGGACGAAGCTATCTAATCTCTTAACAGAAATTCACGATTTACGCGGATGAAGTCAGCTGGCAAAGACATACCCTTGAAGGCCTAGCTGCAGAACTGGGTCTACTTAAACTTTTTCTTGGAGGAGCCAAGGTCTGTTGAGATTCACTTCCATCTGACGAAGGAAAAAGCGGAGTTTCAGGAGGAGTGAGAAGCCTGATAACACAAAAATGTAATGAAAATCAGATACGAGTATAACAATTTAAACCAACAATATTGGACATCATACAAAATTTTCAATCGAACTATTTCGCATCTGTTTATCCAAAAGCTTGTTGATTAGAGCCTAGAAAGCATACTTCACCGAAAAATCGGGCTAATCGAAACCCATTGGTTAAAATCGGCAACTGACTGATATAATAGAATTAAACAGACAGACATTTCATTCAATCCATTTGCCAAGACTCAAAACAAAAGAATGGTAAATGTTTGGAGTTTTGGCTCGAAGTATATGCCGCAAAAAACCAGACCGGATTATAATGTGGATAGTTTCAGGTAAACTTTGAAATGCTGACATTACAAGATGCACTGAGAATTCACAAGATTTGATATCATCTTCCTTATGTGAACTATGTCCTTTTTCTGACGAGACAATATTCTAAACTATCCTAATTTACGGAGAGGGGGATTCGAACATGGGTGCAAGGGGATGGGCACATTGTCCTGACCAACTAATCAAGCAAGGGATTATTTTGAATCTGACATCTCCGCCGCGAAAAAATAATAGAATGTGAACTAAAATTAAATCTAACAACACATTATTTGGGTCATGATGCAGTGGAAGAGATGTACAGAGACATATAAATCAGAAAACAGTAAGAAATAATAATGGTTCAACGAGAAAACGAATAAAGATATCTTCTTTTATTCGAGTAATATTCTAATCTAATCTAAACGATTTTAGACTTACCAGTCGTAATCGTGCTTTCCGCCGTCTGTAGATGACAACAGGTCATCAATGCCAGTTCTTCCCACCTTGGCCGATCCAACTGACAGCCTCCCCAATTTCACCGAAACTGTTTTTGCAAAAAATCAAATCAATTAAAACGAATTAATCCAAAATTCAACTCAATTGTCAAAAATAAATCTTCCACTCAAAACGGCGCCGTTTGATCGGTTACTACCAACGGCGACGGCGCCGTTGGGCGGTTAACAAAATCGAGAATCTACATCCTCAGGGACAAGATCCCGACAAATCCTATAGGCTCGTTGTCGGTTCAGGCACTTATCATTCACTAAAATGACCGAACTACCCTCCGCATCATAACCGATTATACGGCCTTAGCGAAACGGACATTTCTGTCCAAGAAGAAAACGGTTAACTAGCACGAGAAATGTACCGTCGGAAGACTCGTCGGAGGATGTTACAGAGAGAGTGCGGCGGTTCTTCGAGAAGAGATCCAAGCCGCCGTCGTCGGAGTCCTTGGCCGCCAAGTGTAAGCTCTGACCGCGCCGGTGCTGCGACCCCATTGGAAAATTCCTCCCTCCGGCCAGAGATTCCCTCACATTCCTGTTCATCATCGCTCCCCGGCCAATTCCTCTATGCCTCTCACACCATATCTCTCTGATTCTTCAGCAAATTGTATGCAGTGGAAGGGCGAGAGAGAATGAGAGAGTGAGTGTGAGATCTAATGGTGCAGAGAGAGAGTGTGGTAGATGCAAAGAGAGACAGCGAGTCATCGAGCTGCTGTTATTTGTTTCACCTTTACGTCGTACGTGAGAGAAAGTTAGAGAGAGAGAGAGGGAGAGAGAGGAAGCTGGAGCTTTTTTCAGATCTGTCGAATTGCAACTAGAATTGCAATACTGCAGTTAAAGATTCGAGCTTTTCTCTGAATATTTTATTTTGGGGGTCATTGGAGCATTGGGTAATTGGGAAGCTCCTCCTTCTGCTTTTTTTTTTTTTTTTTTTTTTTTTTTGGTGGGGGTTTAGGTTTTCTTTTAACTCAAGGGTATAGGTTACACATGATGAGTTGATCAAGCAACACTCGGTTTTTACTTGAAATTTAGTAGTCAGTTCGATATTAAGTTGCAGTTTATCACGAGTGAATTAACGATTATATGTAAAACTTCACTACACGTTTTATGCTAATTACATTTTTAATACAATGTTATATTACATCAAGGGTAAAAAAATAAGTTAATTTCAAACTCGTTATCTATCAAATTTGAATTTAAGATCTGTCATTTACATGTGCAAAATATATATATATATATATTTATAAAAGAGGGACAACGAGTACAATTTTAACTTATTTTTGTAAAAAAAAATATTATTAAAACGTAGTACAATTTTAACTCGTATTGGTATACGATATTTCAAGTTAATACGTCTAACAGTATATGATTAGAGAATTTGTTTTTTAAGTGTTCGGTATTCATGCTGATACCTCACATGTCATAAAACAAGTCAAGATACATAAAAAATGTATATTATTTTTCTCATTTATATTACCTATAGAGTACTATTTGAATGAATCCGGACCCTCGTCGAATTCTTTTTGTGAGGATTTCAGGGATTCGTTGTGTTCGTTTATTGTACATTGTGCAGTTAGAAATCATTTTAAATATTTTTATTTAAAATTAAACACAAACATTACATGACAAAAATTGAACACACGATATACGATAAACGAACACGATTCAAGGATCACCATGATCTTCACCAAAAGGATCTGGAGAGGATCCTTTTGGTGTTTGAATACCCAATACTTTAAAGGGGATTTTAACGAAACACTCTCACTACTATTCAATTTTAACGAAAAATCATATTTTTATTTTTTTCTGATACTGTTCACTACACCTTTATTTATCATTTTTCATTAAAACTAAAGTATTTTTAAAATTTTGTTAGTTTTCCTTAAAAGTCCCTCCGTGAAGAGGCATCCGAGTATAATATCTATCCTCTCAAGGGGAGAGGTGGAATAATAATACACAAAATGTGGCCAATAGATGCTCATTCCCATTCATGGTGGTGTGTGTCAGGGACTGATGAACAAATTACAAGCACAAGGAGAGTCACTTTTCACCTTGGTGTGGGGCCCAACATAATGTTAAGGGCATGTGAGTGGACCAAAGGCAAAAGCCATCAAACAAAAACCTGGTTTGATACTCATGTGATTTTGAAAAAAATTGGTATTAAAAAAAGTTTGGAGCTATTTTTGTGTTTGGTAAACATTTATCTTCAACTTTTTTTCACAGTTTTGGGTGAAAAAAGCCAAAAACCAGTTTTTTTTCACATCTGTTTTACATAAAAGTTTACCAAATATTATAATACTGCTTTTTTTTTTCAAAAGCACTTTTACAAAAAAATTTATCAAACACTCTGCTGCTTTATTTCACAACTGTTTATTCTCACAGCACAACAGAAGTAGTTTTTTTTATCAAAACACAACAATACCAAATCAGCCCAACCTAAACCTCATGTGTCATTCCCATAACACACCAAACAACAACAAAACTAGCCACATGATTTTACTCCATTAGTCATCAACTCATCATCATGTTCATCTTCTTCTATCCTCAAGAAATTTTATAGAGTACCAGAAACATCAGTATATTAAGTGTCATAATATAAGTAGTTGAATTTTTTTTTTTTTAACACAGTGAAAATTCTGCTCTTCCTCCAACTTGGTCATGATTTTTGTGGTAAAAAAATTGGCCTTTTTTTAATTATTTTGTTAATTACTTGAGTTTTACTATAAATGATGTTTATGGAAAGCTTTAAAGGGTCTTTGAGAATGAATCTGGATCCTCGCCTAATCTTCTTTGTAAGAATCCTAAAGATATGTGAATGATATCCATTTATCGTATATTATGCGGTCAGAAATTATTTTAAATATTTTTATTTAAAATTAAATACAAACAATATCTAATAAAAACTGATCGCATAATATACGATGAACGAACATGATTTACGAATTCTCATAATCCTCATCAAAATGATCCGGAAGGGATAGTGTTGGATTGAGAATTGGTTTATCTAATTATTGGACCCACCTCTATTGACTTTCTTGGTAATTGCATACCCTTCAAGGAAGATCAAGGGTTAAATCCCGAACCAACCGAATGATGACTTGGATCACGTTGACAATTATTTAGACTAATATTTATTGAGCTAGTAGCTTCTAGCTTTCTAATATCATTATCTAGAGGTCTTAGGTTTGATATCACTTGTTACTACAGTTTAATGATATTTTTCTTTATTTAAAAGTAAGAGGTTTTAAATTCTACTCTCACTAAAGACGAATTTGAATCACATATTGCTAACTCATTATAAGACTAAACATACCCCTTCTCCTTAGCTTAAATAATTTCGTTTGTTAAAAAAAAATATTATTATCTTACCGCCACTTAATACTAGGTCTAATAGTATTCCTCTTCACTTGTAAGTGAAAGATCTTAGGTTCGATTCTCACCAAAGACGAATTTAAACTACATTATTACTAGCTCATTCTGAAGCTAAGCCTACTTCCTCCCCTTAGTGTAAATAATATCATTTGTTAAAAAAAAAATCATTATCTTTACCATAACAATATAAGTTTCTATTTTCCATTTTTGTATTTTGTAACCTATTATTAAACAAAGACGTGACATTTTGCCAACTTGAGGGGGTGTCAAATAAAGTCCATGTTCTATATTATGCGTGCAACTTAGTCATTGTTACACATGGACTTTATTTGTGGATCTTACATTCATTAATAGCTGACAATTATCTTTAAATGTTATTTTTTTATTTTATTTTAAAAAGTGTGCATCATTTGATGCATCTTATACTCCACAAAACGTATGACAAGTTTCGTTTCCAATCACTACCGTTGAATTAACATTGTAGGCCAGAGAAAAAAAAAAAAAAAAAGCTAGGACATTTTAAGATCTAGACCTAAAATGTCTTTAGCATTTTTTTCAATCAATTACCATACAATTTAACAGTAAAATTGTTATGATTTTTTTTTTTGGTGTTATTTTAGCGAATAAAATAAACATGAGCATACTGAAGTTTTCGGTCTGGTTAAATATAAACATGACGTGACACCTTATTTTAATTTAATTAATTTATTTATAAAAGGGCCGTGACACAATATTTTGCAGGAGACCAACCATGATACTATATGACAATCATAATATTTTCTTTAGTCAAATATCACAATCATAATATTATGCAATCACAAATCCTCAATGGGCCAGGTGTGGCCCATGGTCGTCAGAAGCTCCCAATACTGCTGGACCATTTGAGAAAATGATGCGTGCAACTGTATGGCCCAACATACTAAGCCCAGGATGACTTAGCCACGTGATGCTTCCGCATGTAGAAACACTCGAAAATTCGAAACGAATAATCCGACAAAAACCAACCACATGACATAAAGTAATAAGCTGATATATATATATATATATATATATATATATATATATATATTTGAAATAATCTACATCGATTTTGAGAAAATAAAAGTTTAAATATTCTAAACTCATTTCAACTAATACCGAGTCATTTTATAATGAAATTCTACGCTTTATCGATTGTGCAGATAATAATTAACAAGTTTAAGACAATATCAATATTGTTAGAACACGTCTCTTTGATAATTTGACATTTGACTCTAGGCTTTGCAACTTAAAAAAATTTCTATTTAACTTTTTCGTGAGAAAATTAATGTTGTAGTGTATTTATTTATTAATATCATAGTTTAAAATATAAAACTGTTTTGTTATATTGTAACATATGGATACAATTTTTAATGTTTTTCCTTTTAAATTTCATTATTTGTATGTACATTGTCTTGTGGGACACTCATGAACATACACATACATGTTTTGTATATGAATCTTTTATAAACAAAGCTAAGTAGGTGCTCAACATTAGAAGAAATTTATCGGTTAATTTTTCGAACAGTATAAACTTAAATGAAATGAGTTTATACATCAATAATAGGCAAGTACAACATACAATGTTAGTCTTCAAGAATGTTCACCTGCGCACCTAAATTATGTGCATGATTCGCGTTAACAACGTATATTAACCATATTCACAATGTAATAACAATACAACATCTACATATATATTGTTAATTTAGTGGAGATAGTCAATACACTATCTATTCAAGTCATGCACATAATTCAGGTGCGCGGGTGAACAAACCTGTGCGAGTCTTTGAACTAGCTGCGTGGTCCATGTGCGACCCATAAAATGGCTGCGTGGCTCAGAGAAGCACAATGCCGAAATAAGGTATCATGTGGACGAAGAGATACAAACCCTAAGTTTGGTTCAAGCAGTGTTCTAAAAATTCTCGTCTAGGTACCACTTAGGAGTTAGGTGGATGACCATCGTCCCAATTAATGTCTAGACGTTTAAAAATTAAGAAATGACGCCTAGACCTGATGAGGCACCCGTCTAGACCGCCTAGGCACCTACTTAGGTTGCGACTCACTTAGACAGAGAATAGATAACTTTCATTTTGTATTTTATTTTTTTCAATAAATTGTAGGAGACTTGCTGAATAGTTAAATGAACACACATTATATGCTTGTTTCCCATGTTTTCATTATGTTCCAATACTTCATAATATATATGTCATTCTACTTTATAGTTAATGATGAAATTATATATATTTTAAGTATAAACAGACACTTATTTAGACAAAATATAATAGATTTACTTAAATTCGTTTGGTCCACCTAGGTGTCTGCCTAGACCCCGCCTAGCCGCTTATGTGCTAGGCTCCAGCCCACCGCCCGACTGGCGCCTAGCGTCTTTTGGAACATTGGATTTAAGCAGGGGTCGTGCATTTTATATAAGGAAAACTAATGAAAATGGCTTGAAAATTTTGAGTTTTAACAATAAGGACAAAATAAAGGGCAAAGTAAGTAGTACCATGATTGACTTTTTAGTGTAAAAATGTAATTTTTCGTTAAAGTAAACATCACCGACAACTTTTTGTTAAAATTCCCTTTTATATATCCACATCACATAGGCGAGTCAGTGCTGAACAGTGAAAGGAATTGGACTTGGCATGCAGTTGGATAATGACAACATTGACAAGGGTTGGCTAACTACCTTCTTATGTGCATGTATGTAACAATAAAGATGGGTCACAAGGCTTGATGGCAAGTCACCATCTTATCCCAAGAAAGACTGAAAGAACGATCTAAGATCACATATCACCACTTCAAAGATCCATTCATGCATGTTACCACTAGAAAAAGAGTCACTACATGCTGGTATGGATTAGTCCCTATTGAATATAAAAGGGACTGTCATAAGTCCTTAATGTGGACTTTTAGTTTAGATTATTAACGCCAAAATTGCTACCTTCATGGTATCAAGGTGAAGTTCCCAACTCAAGTTTAATTATAAACTCATAAAATGCTTTAACATACACATTTTGGTACTAATACGTAAAGTTCATCGCAAGAAGTTGGTTACTACGAATATATGCAGTTACATAATTTGGATCGTAGGACTTAGGAAGTTACAATTGATTTACATTTTAATCCATGATGCTTGTTATATAGTTATCACTGCCAAGGTTTTTCTGGTGGATAAAATTTGGGGAGATCCGAGTTTTGCTTAGCAAAGCTATATATATCATCGTAATAAAAACTATTGGCAGAATTCGAGTTGAAGCATGTGAGGTTGGGTAGGAATCGTGCCCCAAAAGTAAAGGATATATGACTATAAATTGGCAAACAATAGTGTAATATACTATTTCACCTTCAAAAAATTTGTCTACGTACCTTCTACACATGCATGAATCTCTCTGACGTTTCTTTCTCTAAGACTGTAACAATATGGTAAACTCAATTAAAAAGCAACGTTAGATTGGACAAACACCCGAGCCACGTGTCATGTTAGTATAATAGTTCATTGTTTTGGGGCCTAACCCTAAATTAGCTAGGATATGGCTTAATTTAAATCCAGTTTGTCCCAATCATAGTTGGCTTGCTATAAGAGACTCTAACACTACTAGGGAAAACCTCTCTTCAGACAACATGCCCCTGTTGCAAATGCTAAGGTCATATCCAACTGACTCGGTTAAAGGGCTAAAAATAGCTTAAAATGACACGAAAATCGTCTCCAATCGAGGGCTAGGTCAAAGGGCTCGTGGGCCCCACCGGGCCAAAACCACCAAATCAAGCTAACCAACTAGCCCAAACGAGCTAGCCAGCTAGCCCCGGGCCGGCTTAAATTTTGAACTCCAACAGCTACTCGGCGTATGACGCCAGGTTACCGTTGGATTTGAATTTTTTTTTTCGGACAAATTTTTTTTAAAAAATAATTAAAAAATTCTAATTTTTTTCCTATAAATACCTATGTCATTCCTACACTATTTCTCACATAATTTTCACCATTCCATACTATCTTACTTCATTTTATTTCAATTCTTCACATTCTATTCTCTTACCTCTTCCAATAATCTTTCCTTCAATTTTTTCAATAATTTTCAAATGGCCACATCTGCAATGAAAGGTAGGGTTTGGACCCAAAAAGAAGATGAAGCTTTTTGCAGGGCTTATAGATGGGTCTAGGAAAGTAGTGTGAGGGGGAGTTATCAAACAAGTGAAGGTGTTTGGACTCGTACGTCCAAAAAGTACTATGAGTTCTACAAGGTTGCGTTTGGTACGCGGGACGGGACGGAACAGAGTGGGACGAGGCGTTCCGTCTCGCGTTTGGTGCGCCTAAAATGAGTGGAACGGGCTGTTCCATGGAACAGATTTTGGATGATTTTCTGTTCCACACCCCCACCCTGGAACGGGTTGTTCCACGTCTGTGGGACAGAAATTTCCAAAATTTTAAGACAAAAATGCCCCTTGTCTTTTTCAAAATTTACATCAAAAATCATATAACAAACCCTAAAAACTATCCCTCTTCTTCTCAGCCGTCGTGTTCCTCCCTCTGCATCTTCCCTTTCCTCCTCATCTTCTTCCCTGTAGCCTCTTCACCTCTGCATCTTCCGTGTAGCAGCTCTGCGAACCTTCCTCCTCATCCTCTTCCGTAGCATCTTCAGCTCTGCATCTCGGTTCCAGGTTCGATATGTTTTCGTGTAGCTCTCGGTCTCTCTTTCTTCGATTGTTCAAATGTTTTTTATTTGTTCTCTGTTTATGTATTTGTTCTCTGTTTGTGTTTGATATTTTGTATCAACTAGAGTGCAGCAAAATACTAGTTTTTTTTGGCGATTTCTGGGTCTGGTACATTTTTTTCTTTGGTTTCTGTTTCCGCTTTCAATCTGTCTTTCTGTTCTCAAATTCAATTTAGGAAATTAGGCATCTTGCAAAATCTCAAACTTTTTGGGGAATGTCATAAAAACAATGATAGTCTGTCGAAATTTCGATCGAATAAACTTTCCTCTAAAGTAAGGAGCTTAAATTTCAACCCACCCCAATTTTAAATCACATCTATGTGCCTGTAGCCGCTTAATTTATGATGTTCTGCTTCTAGGGTTTAGTAGCATTTATAACAAAGCAGATGATTTCCATGATTCCTGCTTAGTTTGTAAATGAAATTAAGTGAAACCTGGAAAATTCAGCTTATACTTTGGGAAAAAATAAAGATAAAAATTTCGCCCCTGAAAAAAGCTTTGAGCATGAAAACAATGTGCAAAGAGGCTAGTATCCAAGAAAGGATGGAATTGAATAGGTGATTACTTAAATCGGTCCTTTATAGTTTCTAGCTGTAATGTCTGCTATAACATTGAGTATTGTCAAATTAAGCTGTATCATGTAATCAAGACAAGGTGGGAAATGGCAACCATATATGTGAATGGTTGGTTGATAAATTTCTCTGTGACTGAAATTTGGGTGAATTTCTTGGATCAGTTACTAGAACTTCAGTCAATGAACGGTCAGTTTGGTCAATTTGGTGTTTCTTGGATGCCTTTGTGTTCTTGATTGTTGAGTTGTATGGTTCTGATTTTGTTTCTTGAGTAAATACATATCAATCTGTAATTTGTATTTTGTGAAATGGGAAAAAAAAAAGAAGGGGATTTTTGGGCATCAGGGTTTTGGTACTTTGATCTGATTTAGGTTGTCTCCTTTGAGGTGCTTTTCTTGCTTTCTGGGCAACAGGGTTGTTGTTCCTGTGGGTGTTCGCTTGAAAGATAAATCTTTCTCCTTTCTATCTCATAGGAAAGGTAAGCAATTTGGGTTTTGTTGACTTTATCATATTTGTATGGATATTGATTTGAAGTGAGTGAGCTGGTTTTGTTAATGCCTTTAGGTCTTAGTGGATTTCAGGATTTAGCTGTTCAAGTTGATGTCGGTTATAAGCATTAAAAGGTTGATGTCGGTTATGCAAGACTTATTTTCAAGCATGATGTTTATAGTAGTGTTTGAACATATAATTACCAAAAGTGAGATGGCAGAGTGCAGCCTGTTTATATTGGAAAAATACAGAGGCTGCTTTGTGCTCCTGGGATTCCGAGTCGACCAAATACTCTAGTTTTGGTATAATCATTGGATATCAAGTCGTAAATGTGTTTGCTAGGTTATAACTCTGATTGTTTCTTGTTAACAGTGAAAGAATAGGGCTCCATTATGTATGTGCAAATGCCTTTTATCTTATTGTCCTGGGCTTTTGGTTTAGGATTTAATTAACAAGTCATGTCATTTAAAGGCGTATAAGTTATGGAAAATTAGAAGGGTCTCGCTTGAGCTAAAAATGAAGTGGTATAGAACTGGGTGGAGCGATAGAAATTTCTGTTACATTCTAAACAGTTTAGTAAGATTACTCTCTTCCTATTGAATGAACTAGGAAGTAGCGTTTTTTTAGATTCCTCTGGTGCTTTTGGTATTGGATTTTCTGTTTGTGCTTGTCCATCCATATGCAACTTTTCTATTTATTTAATTGTTTACTCTCAAGTTTTCTTTAGACGGACCTTTGGTTTAACGTTTTATAGTGTTTCCACTTGATAAACAAAACCCTCTCTTACGCTATTGAACCGTCGTTGTTCTTATTTGTTTTAAAGAATTGAACCTTGTGTGTCTAGCATGTGTAGGGTGCACATTTACATACACAAGATAAACATAAGACATGAGGCTGGCTTCTTTTGAATTTCTGGCACCTTGAGACATTGATCTCCTTGGTGGCTGTTAAATCAACACTGCTCTGTTATAGAGCCCTGCATGTGCTTAACATCAGCATTAACAATTTTAGAAAACTGTGCTCAAGTGAAAAATGTTCGAAAAGTGAAAAAAAAAGAAGATATATGTTAGAATGATAATGTGAGAGGGGTGATGGATTTTTGTATTTTATAGGGCATGCTTTACTTCATTAGTCTAATGACTTACTTCATTAGTCTAAACCAAACCCTCCAAGTGAACTATTTTGCGTTGTATAGTTTGTTGGCTGACTGAGCTGCATCAGCTGTTGCGTTCCTAGCTTCATGTGTTGTTTCCTATGTGGACTGCATCCACTCTTCTGCCTTAGCCTGCACCAACAACATAAAACATATGGCATTGTATCACATATACAGCATGAGTACGATGATCATCTAATAAATTACGTTCTGCAGCTTAAAGGTGCTCTTGCACCCACGCACTTGTCTTATTTCCCCACTCACTTTATATCCATTTGTCATGAACATTTTCAATAGTCAACGGGTGAGAGAATATGACAGGTGGGTGGAAATAATAGCACCCACGCACTTGTCTTATTCTCGTTGCCATTTCTCCAACCATCCACACCTACTTTGAATACTCCAGCTCTCTTCAACAATTTGTTAACTTTTGTGTATATATTCTTGTATTCTTGGGATTCGTAGTTTATTATGATTTTATGTAAATTATTTATTTCCTTAGTGATAGGATTGTAACATCTTATAAATCCATCCTTAACAACAACAACCCACAATTGAAAGGACCAAAATTAGGGACTAAAAATTGAATTGGGGTGTGGGTTTTGCAATTTGCACAATAAAATTTGATGGGTTTGTGGTGAAAATTCAAATGGAGGTGTAGAAAACGGGAAAAATTACAAATTTTAAAGGGGTTTGCATGTGAAACACAACATATACCTATTTAAATTTGGACCAAGAAAAACAAATAATGGATAATAGTGTTCAAATTTGAACAACTTAAAAAAAAAAAAAAAAAAAAAAAAGAAAAAAAGAGTCATGTCCCGTTCCGCCCATAAAATTGTACCAAACAACAGCGGAACATGGGTATTTTAGTCATTTTAATCTTTTCGTTCCGTTCCGTCCATGTGCTACCAAACGCAGGACGGAACAACCGTCTTGTTCCGTCCTGCGCGTACCAAACATAACACAGAACATCTGTTCCGTCCCGTCCCGTCCCGTTCCGTCCGTCCCGTCCCGTCCCGTCCCGTCCCGTCTGCGTACCAAACGCTACCCAAAGGCACCACTCCACCGAATTCTTGAAATCACGGAAGTTGTTCTTCAAGATGGAAAAAACATTTTTATCCAAGTTTAAATAAATGGCATCAAGCAGTGTTAAAGGCCTGAAGCAGATATGAAAGCGGAGCCAATTACTACAACGAAGTAAGTGTTTTCACATGTTATTTAAAATATTTAATTATATTACATTTAATTTCATAAATTAATTTCCTTTAATTTTTGTAATTATATTTTCTAAGTACGCCAAGTGGATGAATTGCATATGGAGGACAACTTGAAACCCTTTAATCATTACGGTTGTTGGGAAATTTGGAAAGGGTGGGTGTTATTTGAAGATCCACCTCAAGAAAGAGTTGGTCATACGCCGGTGTTCGAAAATGCATCCTCAAATGTAGTTGGGGATGAACATGGATCTCCTACCATCCAAGAAACAAGGGTAGAAAATCCGTCTCCAGGTGAAGGTTCCATACCTAGGGCTACGGGATAAAACAAGGCCCGAAAATTGAAGGAAAAGGGCAAGGCAAATGATGATTATGCCTTTCAACATGAAATGGCGTCCTCATTGTGATTAATGGGGGAGCAAAATGCCTTTGCCACGGAAGAAAGGAACCGTAGGCATGAAGAATGGGCAAAACAAATACAAGAAGAGATGGATGATAGGAACATGCAAGGGAACACTTCGGATTACACTCCAATGAGTAAGACATATTTCGATAGGAAAAAGAGCGAAATTATGACCCGACGGGAGTTGTTTACATCCAACTATACTCCTACAATGGCGAATGATGATGATGATTATAGTCTTTAAATTTAAGTTGTTGTAGTCTTTAATATTTAAGTTGTAGTATTTAATATTTAAGTTGTAGTTTTTAAATATTTAAGTTGTAGTTTTTAAATTTAAGTTGTTGTAGTCTTTAAATTGAAATAATAAATTATGTTTGGCCTATAGCCCTTTAGCCTCCTTGGTTGGAGATGGTTTTTTGTCACAGGGTTATGTTTGGCCTATGGCCCTTAGGCCCCCTCGGTTGGAGATTATATGAAATATGGCATAAAACTGTTTATTAAAATACAATTTCTTGGAGGGCTATAGGGCTAAAGAGAGCCTTCTGACCCTCCTTCGGTTGGAGATGGCCTAACAAGGTTGCCACGATGGATTACCCGATGCTGTTGTTGTAACTTTAAGACAGCATAAGTCCAGTTTCATAAGTCCCGTTTCGAAAGATCATTCTTTTGAGACGGCCAAAATTATCCGTAATGCAAATCATGTCAATTATCCTTTTGTGAGTTTGATGTTGTATATAGTGTCCGTACTCAGAACTTCTTTCTTAGAATCTCCATCACTGAAGAACTTCTTCCATAAGCACCCATCAATCTCTCATTTAGATCCCCTTTGACATTCATTTCCAATGGCCTTTGATTATTTGGACCCATAATCTCTGATTTGTGTGTGCTCCACAGGTATTGCTATGTCCTTTTTTAAGCTGCCTTTACAATCGAAATTCATAAAGTACGTCCCCGAGACTACTCCATCCCACTGGCCTATTGATGCCTTGTACACGAAGTAAGTTGAAGATTCTTAATTATGCTCCATAAGTGGTGCTTAATTAAAGCATGCGCGCACTAATTAAGCTTCCACAACCACAAAGTACAACGTTAGCATGAAAAACAGAAAAATATATTCATCTGCCTCATATTAGATTGTGATGGAACGCCAAATTGTTCACATTCTGACACAATACATTAAAAGTATAAAACTATGATTTGTCTGTAAGAAATAATGGTTCATTTAAAAACGAAAAACTGTGATTTGTATGAAATAATGATTCATTCTAACTTGCGTTGTGTCTTCTACATTGCACAGACCGACTTTTGGCCGCTCGGTGCATTGTGGAAGTGGCACACCAATTGAAATTGTCTGATATAATTTGTCCCGACACAGAGAAATGCAATAGGTGTGTACTATGGTGCAGTATATTATCAGTAATCTGACGGCAGTTCCACCACTTCTGTTAAGATATGTGGGCTGTGACTATATTCCCACTTTTGTGCTTAAGTTTATTAGGTCATAGATGCCCTTCTTCTTACACTCTCTCTTCCCCATCGCAATTGTTCATGGTTTATGAC
Organism: Pyrus communis; assembly: GCF_963583255.1. NCBI lineage: Eukaryota > Viridiplantae > Streptophyta > Magnoliopsida > Rosales > Rosaceae > Pyrus > Pyrus communis. The sequence continues at coordinate 4,395,414 of NC_084811.1, read as the reverse complement.
GCCATCCCACCCAACATTTTTGCTACTTAAGGATCTACCGACTACCAGTTCTTTCATTCTTTGTCTAAATCTATCATGATTCTTGATGTCATTTCTCACCTTCCAAGTCTTGCCTACTTAGTAGTAGTCACTAGTCTGTGGGCTGCTAAACATCAGCTATATATATTGGCCATTGGCTATTGCAGTAGTAGTTAAAGAGTTGAAAATAAAGTTTAGCTAGCTAGCAGCTTCTAAAGAAGATGCTCCAAATTGAAATTGTTACAACATTGATTGTGTTTACTAAAACCATGGTAATTTCTGGTTAGAATTACATGATATACATTTGAGTACTATGTATATACTTCCATTTTTTTATTGTCAATGCGTGCAGGTTTCACTCTTTCTCATTAACTATCACATGCTATGAGCTTTAATTTTGTAATTGTCTATCATTAATCTGTGTGAGATTGATCCAGCGTTTTCATATATTATCTATGTAGTAGTTGTCCTTAACAATTAATACATGCGGGAAGATGAATTAGAACCATTTTGATTCTTGAGTTTTCCGTGTTTACTAAAGTATGAGAGTACTTTTTTCGGTTCCTTCCTTCTTCCATTCCTTTTCTGTTTTTAAATATGTTACTGTTGGCAAGAAAATATTTCAATTCCTATTCCTTTAATGATGAATGTACAGTTGAAGTTCCTTCCTTTGAAATCACAACAGCAGAGATCTACAGTCATATTTTTTGTGCTGAATAAGTTCCCACAATCTCTCTCTTACTCCAAGATTTTTCAATAATTTTTTATGGGAATTGTTATTAGCACTCCAAAAATCTCATTCTACACTCCTCACTAGTGTATTTTTCTTTCTAATAATAGAAAGTTTAGAGTGCCAAATGAGATTTTTGGAGTACTAATAACAATTCTCTTTTTTATCCCTATTAAGTATAACTTCTCTAGCTTCAACCCCCAGAATCTTATTTTTGGGGATTCGATCAAGACATTTACTCCACAGTTTCTTAACAATGTGGATATGAATATATTCCATAAATATAATTTGTATTACCTGGAAATTTCCAAGTTGTTCAGCCAGCAGAACTTATGTAAGTCTTCGGTCGCTGTCGATCTCTAGGTCATGACTTCAAGTTAATTATATATATCCACGACTTGGCTCATGCAATTGCTTCCCAAATATACCCAAAAGACTTCGTCAATCCTAACCTCTTTTTTAAGCTCTTTTGATTGTAATTTCTCCAAAACCCATTTGGGTTGATTTGGGAAACTTACTTATCATTTCCTCCGGCCGGCAACCTTTCTTGCCTCCGTCTTCCGGAGAAGGATTTCGTGTATATATATGTTTCCCATTTCAACTGACCTAAACCAAATTTCCTATTTATTTATTTAATTTGTTATATGTTTCCCGTTTTATTTGCTTCTCTTTGTAGATAAAACTAAGCACACATGAACATTAGAGCAATGATGCAACGGACCTATGAGGCGTTTTTACTTCTGTTTCTGGCCTTACTCTCCAAGGCAACTAGTGTGAAGCCTTGCCCTAGGCCAAGCCTGCCGCAGGACGACAGCAGCTTTTGTTTGAGTTGGAGACTGGCGGTGGAGGCCAACAATGTGGGTGGGTGGCGCACGGTGCCAACTCAGTGCTTTCGCTACCTCGAAACTTACATGATCGGAGGTCAGTATGAACGGGACATTGATTTCATCCTTGGCCAAATCCTTAGCTATGCGAATGGAATAGCTTTATCTGATGATGGCATGGATGCTTGGATTTTGGACGTGGATGACACTTGCATATCTAATCTCTTCTACTACAAGGGCAAGCGATACGGGTAATATATATGTTAAAACATTACAAAACTTATAGGGTAATGCTTAGTTATGTTGTCAGATAAATACATGTTGTTAGACTGTCACAAAGTAAAATAAATTAACTTAATAAATGGTTTAGATTCACAGTATAATACTATAAGCCCCTTGTGTGTTGCTAACTTGCTACACTCTAACAAGAGATCCATTTATGCATATTGTTTATAGTTTTCTCGTTAAAATGCGTTGTCAAAATTCACAGTAGTCTATTAGTATAACATATATTTGCATATTGTTTGTCAAGAGAACGTTTTGCTTTGCCATGACCACTTTGTGACATACAGGTGCGATCCTTATGATCCATCTGGGTTCAAGGCATGGGCAATGACTGGAGGGTGCCCAGCAGTTCCTGGTATGCTGGGACTTTTTAGCAAGCTGGTGAATAGTGGGTTTAAGGTGATCATGCTCACAGGAAGAGATGAAGAAACACTAGGCCAAATTACTGCCGCAAACTTGCATAACCAGGGATTTGTTGGTTACGAACGGCTAATTTTGAGGTAAGAATATTGTGATGTGTGATACGATATGTCCATGCATCTCTCTCTCATTGGTCGTGAGGAGTTCATTAATTGGCTCCATAGAAAAAGAAATCTCATGATGTAAAATCTTCCATCATGTGGGTTTGAAAGACCAAAAATTAAGATTAATTGTGCTAGAAGTAATGCGAGTCAAAAGCGTTTAATGTGCCAAGTTTAGCCTAATGATTGGATTCATTGGAATTATCCGAGTCAAATAACAAAGAATGTCAACTTTTGAGAATACTTCCGACGCAAGTATTACACAACGTTGTGATATCAATTCACACATGTGGTAATATGTACGTCCATAAAGTACTAATTAATTATGTCATCCACCTATATTACAGAGTAAATTGATAGTTGTTTGACAATATGACCGTCCAACTAAAAAAAATTCCACGCTTCTAAACTAATCATACATGTCACAATCTACCAAATATTGACTAGGTTTCAATAACTTGGTCATATATACATACATATATATATATATATATATATATGTATATATATTCTTCTAATGGGTTGGAGATTAAGTAATTAAAGGAAATCAGTGGACATTGGCACGTATTATTGTAGTTTCTCTACCTAATCTAATTTAGTTTGGTGTGCTTAACTGCAGGACTCCAGCTTACAAGGGGCAGAGCGCAGTTGTGTACAAATCAAACATTCGGAAGCAATTGGTAGAAGAAGGTTACAGAATTTGGGGAAATATAGGAGACCAGTGGTCTGATCTTCAAGGAGACTGTGTTGGCAACCGCACTTATAAGCTTCCAAACCCCATGTACTTTGTTCCTTAATTAACTTAATTACAAAGCCCTAACCCTTAATTATCACAGTTACTAGTGGAAGTCGTGTTTCTTTTATTCGGCAAAAAGTAAAATCATGTAAAATCTCATTGACGTTGTTCCTCAAATCATGATATAATAAAACTCAATAAGAAAAAACTTCCGAGTGTCTCAAATTTTTGCATTTTGTATATTCAGCTTATTTTTCCATAACTTTCAAATTGGATAGCTATCACCGAATTTACTGTTCGTTTATTACTCATATTTTGAATTTCAAGATTTATTAATTTGAGAAGCAAGTTAATAATTTTAAATTTTAAATTGCTCTTTATTCTTTTTTAAGAAGAAAATTAAAATTAAACATAAAAGCCTCTATGGCATCCGGTACAAGAGTTATCAAAGCGCAAGGCATTCCTTGCACAACTAAGAACAAAATTAAGCCAAATAAAATCTGAATGCAAAGAATGGCCTAAATTTGCTCAATTGTCAACGATGAAATTCGCTTCTCGGAAGACACAGACAAAACTGATGGACTCAAAATTATGAGCAAAGTTCATAATATCATTTAGCAGAACTCTAAGCTTCCGGAGACCGGAACATGGTTTCCATCACCATAAGATTTATATTTAATAATAGATTAATATCTCTAAGTAGGTGCTATAAGACGTTATAATATTGTTGGACCAGATGACACGATAGTAGAGACGAATCTATCTCAATTAAGATGTCTTTATACGTTTGCGTATGACACGTGTCGACATTTAGTGCATGATCATGTTAACGCCGTTTAGTCTACTTTTTTTCTTCCGACCAAGGCGGCAAGTGAATTTGGGCCTACATCAATCGTGTCCCATCAAAAGAATGGCACATATTCTATGACATTTTTTAAATTGGAACGGAGATTCGGGAGACAAGGAGGAACCCAATGTGGAAGCATTCAACCTCCAAAAAGCTCGGACGAAACTTCGCACACGATTGACACACATCAACTCCACCTTTTCTCTCCCATTGCTTAATTTACACTCAAGATCCTTCCTGCTGAGAGAGTTTTCTTTTGAGAGTCTTTCGAAGCACATTACGTACATCGTACTAGTATCCGTATCCATATAATCCTAATCTTGACAAGATGAACGATGCAGATGTGTCGAAGCAGATTCAGCAAATGGTCAGATTCATTCGGCAAGAGGCCGAAGAGAAAGCCAAGGAGATTTCTGTCTCTGCTGAGGAGGTACTTTTCTATGCCAACACTTTTTCTGCACTCAAAACTGAAATTCTCGTTGTATGCATGGCTCTGATCGTAATAATGCTGTTAATTTTGAGCGCTTAGGTATTCTTTCCAAGTGGTGTGGTGTGCCCTTGCTATCATGATCTTCGGTTTCAAGCCGTCCCGAAAAAAAAAAAGGGTACAAGATTGAGAACTAATAAGGAACATAAAATTCATTACAGACGTATGATCATTGCAGTTCAATCGGGTTATTCTATTCCATCTCACGAAAAGAAAGAACTCATTATTCTAAGTAGTTAATAGCAACATGATACATTTCTACAAAACTCCTACCCAAGCACACAGTCATATGCATCGCTTCGATTCATCCCTAGAAAATAAACCAGCCAGCAATCGGAACATTGCCTTTTTTTTGTTTTTTTTTACACTTGATTGCAAATTACACCCTTTATTAGCGTATGGGGGTTAAATAGTTGTTATTTATGGGGGATTTTATTTCAATTTTAATAATTTCTTGGGCAGGAATTTAACATTGAGAAACTGCAATTGGTTGAAGCTGAAAAGAAAAAGATCAGACAAGAGTATGACCGCAAGGCAAAGCAGATGGACGTCAAGAAGAAAATGTGAGTTTATTTATTTGTTTCATCCTCACTCACCAAGCTAATCTATCACTTAATCTTGAACATTTTGCTTGAAAAGATTATTGGAATTAGTGATTAATTAATTTAAGGATTTGATTTGGTGTACGTACAGCGAGTACTCCATGCAACTAAACGCGTCGCGTATAAAAGTTCTTCAAGCACAAGATGACATTGTAAATTCCATGAAGGAATCTGCAGGCAAGGATCTTCTCAAAGTTGCTAATGACAAGAAGGCATACAAGAATCTCATCAAAGACTTGATTGTTCAGGTAATAATCAACCGTCGTACACACAATAAGCCGTATATGAAACCACGCTTTAGTACTCTTTATCGTCTGTTTAGCGTCCTTTCAGTTCTATAGTAGTGAAATTGTTCTTGAATTGATATGTATATAGAGTTTACTGCGGCTAAAGGAGCCAGCAGTGTTGCTGAGGTGCAGAGAGGTTGACAAGAAGGTGGTTGAGTCTGTGTTGGAGGAAGCAAAGAGAGCTTATGCTGATAAAGCCAAGGTTTCCGCCCCAAAAGTCACTGTCGACGGTCGTGTGTTTCTCCCACCTCCTCCGAAGGGTGGCGATTCCCATGAATCCTATTGGTATTCCTTTGTACTAATTACCTCAGTTTTCTCCTTGCATTGATTTGTGCACATAAATGCAATAGGCTGCTGTATGCACATGATCATTTTTGTTTGTTTGATTGTTTGGAAGTTCTGGTGGAGTGGTGGTGGCCTCCCAAGACGGGAAGATTGTGTGTGAAAACACCCTTGATGCGCGATTGGATGTCGTGTACAGACAGAAACTGCCTGAGGTAAGGCTAAGCAAATTTTCTACTCCATTTGGACATTCATTCAGCACACCAGAATCGAAACAAAACTCAAAATCTTTACTTTGGATGATCAGTTCACTTATTTTCGTTCTTTCACTGCAGATTCGGAAGCGCCTTTTAGGTTAAACCAGAGGAGTAGTTTCCTACAAGTGGGAAGACTTGTTCTTTGTTGGCTTAGCAGTTTACTTCTCAGATAATGAACTTTTGCTTCCAAAAAATAAAGAGTGTTTAGCTTCCCCTAAAAGTATCGTTATTAGGGGTATGCTAATTCATAACTTCGGATTCATGTGTTGGAAAAGATTAACAGAGATTCAGCGAACGAAACAAGTAATTCGTAATTTATAGTCTGAAGATTAATAAAACTACTTGTACAGCATTTAGACCACATTATTGATCACGAGGCAGGATTCTCTCGTGCGGAATCCATCTTCGTGAAAGTTGTGGTCACTAAATGTGATGCATGTAGCGTTACTCTTTTGCATATGTGCTACAAACTACAGGCTCCCTTCAAAACCTTCTAAGCTACCTCCGAAAACAAATCTTTTTTCTCAGGAAAGGAGCTACCTAGGAAGCGGAATATCTCCTACTCCGACCAGTTTTCCCCTCAGATCCCCGGGACTTCCGACCTGATTTCTTTGGTTTGCCCCCCGCTTGGCCACTAAAAATCCCAATCCTTCCAATCCCTTTGGAGAGTGAGGTCAAGAAAGTTTTCCCATTTCCTGTTTTATCCATCATTCCTTGTTTCATAAACAACTGCTCTTTCTCCAACTCACTCAGTCTCACTCTCATTCTCGAAATCTCCAGCTTCAGTTCTCGGTTTTCTCTCCTTAACGAAGCGTAGTTGTCTCGAGGAGACATGGCTGCGCTTGGGACGCCACTGCTTATTCTCTGCGAGGGGAACCCATCTCCTGAGCTTCCAGACAATGCATTCTTCAAGCGGAGCTGCTCGAAGTACAGAACCTGCACTGTCATCTTGACTGGGAGCCTATCATTTTGTGCGGCATGATTGCTGGCTTCTTGAGAGAGCTTTTGGCAGTCTATTAATTTGCACAGCTTCTTGCATTCTTGTTCAGTCAGCATCGAATGAACCTAAACAGGAAACAACGAAACATAATCAATTCAAATATAAAGGGAACTCAATCCAAAACATGCAATACAAAATCATGTAATTTTACATAGTCAAATTTGATAACCTACTTTCAAGTATATATCAACCGCCCGGTAAATCCCGTCATCAATCACACGTGCATAATCGGGCAGTATTTCAATCATAGCAATGAATGTTGGTAAGCTCAGGTAAGGATCAGGAGCAATTTCAGCTAGATATGAGTCAATAAGCTTTCCAACTTTCAACAATGAACCATGACTTGGAGAACCAAGTCCTTCAGACTCATATCCACAATCTTCACTTTCTTCGTCTTCTTCTTCAATCCGCTGCAAAAAATTCACCAGTATTCGATGAACGGTGTCAACATCATACAAAGAACCCCCTGCATGGATCGCGGGTATAAGGAGATCATCAAGCGAAACCATTTCCAACCGAAAGGCAATCCTCCTCTCGAGCTCAAGCCTGCTGGCTATTGTTGCATCCACCATGATTGCCATTCTCAGCATTCCAAACATAAAACTCAGTGGCACTGAAGAGCTTTTCTCCGTTGGCATTAAGCTTACTAGGGTTTCGACAACAGTCTTCTGGTCATGTTCTGTCTTGCCAGCATTTGGCTTCACTTTACCTGGATTCCAAATTTGACATTTTCCAATACCCTTCAAGGATGTTTGAGCAAAATGCATCAAAGATGTGAAAATGCTATCCGGTCGCACACCTAGTCTTGTCATAGCACATATAACCCTTTGATAATAATCAATCCTTAGAATCGACAGATCTTCAACCCACCACTCATGATGACCACTCTTAAGCTCTGTAGATTCGCCGTCACAGCTTAACATTGACAACCCTGATGCTAATTGTTCCTTGCAAGCATTCATGGCAATAGCTTCCACACATCTACTAGGAATTCCAACCTCCTCCGCTATAGAAGGTAGCGTCTCACAGGTGGCAAGGACTTCTACTGACTTCTCAAGACTCTCAACTACAACCTCGTTCAGATAAGTTTCCGTTCGCGCAATCAGGTTTTCATCCCTGTAGTCTTCAGTCATTTCCAAGTACTCTGCAGCACACCGCAGATGGGCGACATTTGCAGTTGTGATCTCAAAGTTCATGCCATAACAGAATTTCATTGCGAGTTCAAACGCCTGCACCCCTCCTGGTATGTTGAGGAGCTCCAACTTTGAAGATGAATCCTTGTTATCTGCCACCATTTTCCGAATCTTTCCACTTCGCGACACCAGTGGAAACTTGAACAAGATAAAAAATGTGATTAGCGAAATGGAAAAACGCAAGGCTACAGCTAGTATTATAAGTTAATTCAAGGCCTAGCTAGTGTAAACTTTGATTGGCAATTGAAAAGTTTACCTTATGCAGCAAGAAAGACTCTCCATCGACAACGATTGTAATGTCCCCGGCAACATCTGAAAAGATACTGCGTAAAAACATTGAAATTCCAAAGTCAGTTACAAGCAATAAGCAAAACATAAACAGATTGTATGCAGATAATACACCTTTAACCAAGAATCTGCACTAAAGTTTGAAACATGATGTGGAAACAGATCCTACTCGTCGCTAAAGGGCAGATCCTATCCGTCGCTAACGGGCTGATCCTAGCTAGATTCAACTCTTCTTTCAAACAAAAGATTAAAAGAAGTTATTTTCCAAATGTTTATATGTTTTTTTGTCTACTATGCTAATTAATTAATTTTAAAATGCTATGTTCTGCCTAATATGCTAAATATTAACCAAATCTGTGAGCCCCCGCATTCAGGAATTGTACTTAAGAATTTTGAACAGAATAATTACCCTAGAAAATTTACAAAACAAGCCAAATAATGAACCAAAAAAACAACATAACACGAGTTGAGAAAACCTAAAAAAAAAAAATATATATATATATATATATATATATAAAATGCAAGTGATGAACTCTAACAAAAACTGTATGAAACATCCCATCAATTAGCATGCAGCTGAAAGATTAGAGCTAAACAGAAGAAAGAATGCAGACGTTACACCCGAATTTGAATTTTATTTTTTATAGATTCGAGTAGTTTAGAATATCGTTGTTAGACGAACAAAGGAGATTAGAGGAGTAGTAGATAGAGACGGACTACCGAGTGGTGAAGGAGCTGCAGAGCTTAGGAGTTGGAGAGCGGTTTGAAAAAGAAAAAGGGCTTTCAGAAGCCATCCCCATTAATTCTCTCTTCACCACCAACTGCTGAATCTCAAACAGTGTTTTCGGATCATATTCATCATTCCATTCTTCTTTTTTACGTAAATAACCCGACGGTGTTGAGGAATTTACGGTTGGAACTTGGACCGCTGCTTTTTTTTTTATGGGGACATGCTCGCTGGCGCTGCAGCAGCCCCAGCGCCAGCAGCCACCTTTTGCTTTTGCTTCTGCTTCTTCATCATTCCTTTGTCTGGTGTTGCGTTCTTCCTTTTCTTTTTTTTTCTTTTTTTTATGTATTTTTTTTATTTTCAAGACAAACAGAAAAAGAAATGCTTTGTCTGATTGGATTTTGAACGTGATATTTAATTTTCATATAAATAGTTTTCATTTCATAAAAGTATATTTGTACACAAATTTGAAATGAATACTTTAAACGCGGTCCTTAATCATTAGTGTACATTGATTAAAATCTTGTTAGTTTTTAAATTTTGATCAATGTCTTTTGACTTTGTACACATCAGTATATTAGCATTAATCAATTTCCATGTCAACTATTTTATATTTTAAATTAAATATTATACTAAATATTGTAATATAGAGTATCCTTTAAAGCAAATTTTTTGTCCGAACATTTAAAGCAATTAAATAAAATAAATTACCACATTTAAGGGATATAAAATCCCATAAAATTTGAAATTTAACGTTTAGGGGATTAAACAATAAACTCCACCCCTAGAAATAAAAAACCTTAAACCAATTAAAAATTGGTGATTAAAATGTGGAAAATAAATTATGAAAATAATTGTTTTATTTTTATTGAATGTCATGATAAAAGATAAATGTCCCCATAAAAATGTACCCATGTACAATTATAATAATTCACAAGAATGTACCCCATATACAATTTCAACATTAAAACTCATATGCGACAAAAAAAAAATGTACCCATATAAACTCTTAATGTAAAAAATACTTAAATGATAGAAAAATATAAGCAAACTATAAGTGAAAGGTATTAGATTTGATTCTCGTCAAAGACGAGTTTGAACCATATTATTGTTAGCCCATTGTAAGGCTAAGCTCATCTCTCTCCCTTTAGTGTAAATAATATCGTTTGTTAAAAAAAAAATTACTTATGGGTACATACTATGTAAATCTTATAGGAAAAAGTTATACATTTATGGGTACAAAATAATTTAGAAGAAAAAGTTACAATGGTAGTATAGAATAAAAGTTGGGTACATGGATTAAGGAACAAGAGAAGAGAATGTACCCAATGAAATTAAAATTGCATTCATAGCAATATGATAGTCATGGAGAAAAAGTAAGTTTGAAATTCTTTGGGCAAAATTTAATTTGAAGATATATATTCAATATAATAATGTTGAATTTGAATATAAACATAAATTTGAGTGAGAGAATTTTGAGATTTTCAGTTACAAGCATGATAATGTAGTAGAAATTATAAATTAAAATTTGTAAAACAAATAAAAAGATGACATGGAAGTATTTTAACAGTAAAATGCTGAGGAGTACAAAGTTAAGGGACTTTGATCAAAAACTGAAAACTAATAAGGTTTCAATCTATGAACATTAGTGATCAAAGACTGGGTCCTAATTTTTTCAATTTGAAATTACCATTAATTCTTTACTTAGTGTAGAGAATTTTGAAAGTAAATTACCTAAGAAAAGCATGTGCAGTTTTTATTTTTATTTTTTCCCATAAAGTTGTTTAATTCGTTTTAAGTCAGAATAAATTGCAGCAACTCATCTTGAGTTTGTAGCAGAAGTTTTAAGACTGATTTTATACTTTGTAGCGTGAGTTCGTGGTTTTTTTGTCTAAGCGTTGATGAGATTTGGCTTAACTAAACCTATTGGCATTGTTCAATAAATTTCTGTTAATATTGAAGACGGTTGGACATTTTAACGGGTAAGACCTATTATTATAGTTTGCAATGACCTTTTTAGATTGAACTTCTTGTAAATATGTATGTGTAATGCTCTTTTCTTAATAAATACTAGCATATGGGCACACACAAAATGTGTGAGAAATTTTTTTATTTTTATTTTTGTTTTTGAAATAGAAGGAGAGAAGAAGAGAGTGATAGAGAATGTGGGAGTGTGAAGTTTTATTTTTTAATTTTTTAATTAGAGATATGTTAGGATTACATGTAGGTAAGGTTTTGAAAAACAAAAAACAGCAAAATTTGGTTGTCTGAAATTACATTTCTATCCCGTATTTCTTATTCATGTTCTGTTTTAATTAGAGAGTTAAATTGATAATTTCATACGGTTTTGATTGACAATGAGTGACACACCCCGACCGAGATCGGAGCGTGCTGACCGTCACACTAAGGTGACGTAGCCATGTGCACGTGCGGAAGCTAATAAAGTAGTAATATAAAGTACGAGTAAATAAAAAAAACCAACTAGCATACAATGTACTAATACAAGTGCTAGCGTGTGAGTCACAAATTCAGAGTCAGACAACAGCAGTCCAAAAGAAAAATATGCGACAATAGTTCACCCGAAGGTGACCCTACAATGATAGGTGTCTGTCAGAAGTGCCGAACAAGCCCTCTGGGAAACCACCGGAACTGCTACTCAACTAGAACCTGGAGGGGCGCAAAACAAAAGTGTGAGTGGGTAAAAACAAAGCTTTCGAAAACCATTTATAAAATACTTTATAACCCCTCGCCGTAAAACCTATATACTTCCCAGAAAATATAAACACATAATACATATGCCAAACATGCTCAAATAATATGCCATGTCGACATCTCATAAAGATATGCAAGTGCCCAGGTATAAATCACATCAATAGCATAACATCTGGCAGCCAGAGTCACCTAACGTGACCTGTACGGCTGCATCTAGAGCTCAAATCTCAATCTCAATATCTAAACTTGCCCACGAGTCGGAACCACCTAAAGTGGTCTGTACGACAGGACTGTGCACCTACCTTGAATCCAAGGTGAGCATAAGGTGCGGGAGGTGAACATCACGTGAAGGACTGTGCCCTGGTCACGGGCGAGAGCACTAACACCGGGGGTGCAGGTTATGAGCTCTCTAACTATCTCAAACTATTACTGAAACATAAACGTGAATAACGCTTACCTGACACTTACCTGTGCGTCCACAGCACCCAATATGCATAGGTATAAATATATGCAACTAATAACGTACCCAACGATGCACGAAAAACGATAATGTAATGCATGGCATAATGAATAAACATTTGTTCAAGTTCTGGGAAAATATAGTATATAGGTATATACGGAAAACCAAAAGCCCACTCACTGGTATGTAGAAGGGTCGTAGCCCCCCTGCCTCGCGTGTGCACGCTCGTCCTCGGGGTACGTGTCACCTATATGCGAAATAGCTATAAAAACGTTAACTTTAAAGCACATAACCAACTTCTCGTAATAACTTCTCATACATTGCTCAAATTGGACAAATGAATATACCAACGTGCTCTACACAACCTCAGGATCACAACCATATTTTTAAAATAATTTTTGGACCTCTCACGCGCCCCCACGTGCCAAAATAGGCACGGACCTACGCGCCCCCATGCGCGGCCACGTGCCATGCACACTGACGGTGTCAATTGACGCCGTCAGGAATATTCCGTTAAAATCAACGGAATATTTCTGTTTCTTCTCCGGCCTACCCTCGCCGGACTCCGGTCACCGGAAAACTGGGAAAACTTTAAACTCACTATTCTCCTTCGTTTTTCAACCATTTTCTATGATTCTTGTACCAAAAGAAAGCCCTAGACTAGTAGAATCACGTTACACAACTTTTAAAAGCTAAAAACCACGCGATCGTACCTGTCTCAAAACTCAAAACTCGGCCAACTTCGAACCAAGCTTCCCCGACGTCAAAACACTTCCAACGAAACACTCCTGGGCTTCTCGTGACACCACCAAGCTACCTACGAGCTTAGAAATCCCAAAAACACAATGAATAATTT